>NC_073415.1:10589263-10639263 GCF_028641065.1 Leucoraja erinaceus
ATGTGCTTTGGATGCTTAGATTTCAAGAACGTAGTTGAGAAGATTCTGATTCAAATCACAGTCACAGCGGTAGAGTTGCTGCCTCACAGCGCTGGGTTCAATCCTGAATACGGGTGCTGTCTGTACACTGTTTATACGGTACATTCTCCCTGTGACCGCGTGGGTTTTCTCCGGGTGCTCCAGTTTCCTCCCCCATCCTAAAGACGTGCAGGTTTGTAGATGAATGAATAGAAACATAGAAACATATAAATTAGGTGCAGGAGTAGGCCATTCGGCCCTTCGAGCCTGCACCGCCATTCAATATGATCATGGCTGATCATCCAATTCAGTATCCCATCCCTGCCTTCTCTCCATACCCCCTGATCCCCTTAGCCACAAGGGCCACATCTAACTCCCTCTTAAATATATCCAATGAACTGTGGCCTCAACTACCTTCTGTGGCAGAGAATTCCACAGATTCACCACTCTCTGTGTAAAAAATAATGTTCTCATCTCGGTCCTAAAAGATTTCCTTCTTATCCTTAAACTGTGACCCCTTGTTCTGGACTTCCCCAACATCGGGAATAATCTTCCTGCATCTAGCCTGTCCAACCCCTTAAAAACTTTGTAAGTTTCTATAAGATCCCCCCTCAAACTTCCTAATTCTAGCGAGTACAAGCCGAGTCTATCCAGTCTTTCTTCATATGAAAGTCCTGCCATCCCAGGCAATGTGGGTGTGGTCGAGACCCTTCTTCAGACTGCTAATCACCAGAATCAGTACCCCGTTCCTGCCTTCTCCCCATATCCCTTGATTCCGTTAGCCCCAAGAGCTAAATCTAACTCTCTCTTGAAAACATCCAGTGAATTGGCCTCCACTGCCTTCTGTGGCAGAGAATTCCACAGATTCACAACTCTCTGGGTGAAAAACTGGCCGACCACTCATTCTTGTTCTGTGACCCCAAGGTTCTGGACACCCCCAACATTGGGAACATTTTTCCTGCATCTAGCCTGTCCAATCCCTTAATCATTTTATATGTTTCTACAAGAGAGATTGGATAGGTGTAGGGAACGTGTGTGTCCTTATGCATGACGTGAGGATTTCATTCTCATTGAAAAGGTCAGCTCTGGCAACTCAGTATTCACGTTCAGCCTCTTACCCGTCTCTATGACATGTCCTCATTTCTAAAGTGGCATGGTGGCTCAGCGGTAGAGTTGCTGCCTCACAGCGCCAGAGACCCGGCTTTGATCCCGACTACGGGCGCTGTCTGTACGGAGTTTGCACGTTCTCCCCTAGACCTGCTTGGGTTTTCTCCGAGAACTTCGGTTTCCTCCCACACTCCAAAGACATGCAGGTTTGTAGGTTAATTGGCTTGGTGTAAAAGCAAAAATTGTCCCTAGTGTGTGTGTGTAGGATAGTGATAGTGTGCGGGGATCGCTGGTCGGCACTGACTCGATGGGCTGAATGGCCTCTTTCAGCGCTGCATCTCTAACCTAAACTAAACTAAAGGAGACACAAAATGCTGGAGTAACTCAGCGGGACAGGCAGCATCTCTGGAGAGAAGGAATAGGTGACCTTTCAGGTCGTAACCTTTCTTCAAACTGAGTGGTACTATCTTTGATCGGACTTTATTGGCTTTTTCTGGCACTAAATATTATTCCCTTTATCAGCCTGAAGAAGGGTCACCCATTCCTTCTGTCCAGCGATGCTGCCTGTCCCGCTGAGTTACTCCAGCACTTTGTGTCTATCTTCGATTTAAACCAGCATCTGCAGTTCCTTGCTACCAATTATCCCCTTTATCCTGTATCTATACACTGTAATGATTGGGGATGATCAGCCATGATCACATTGAATGGCGGTGCTGGCTCAAAGGGCCGAATGGCCTCTACTCCTGCACCTTTTGTCTATTGTAATCATGTATTGTCTTTCCGCTGACTGGATAGCATGCAACAAAAGCTTTTCACTGTACCTCGGCACACGTGACACATGACGAACTAAACTCGGCACAAAGTGGACATTGTCTCCACAGGGTGAGAACATAAGTCAAATCACATTTATTTACATAGCACATTTAAAAAACAACTCTCGTTGGCCAAAGTGCTTTACATTTCTTATAAGAATAGCACAACAAAACAGACATAGACATAGAAACATAGAAATTAGGTGCAGGAGTAGGCCATTCGGCCCTTCGAGCCTGCACCGCCATTCAATATGATCATGGCTGATCATCCAACTCAGTATCCCGTACCTGCCTTCTCTCCATACCCCCTGATCCCCTTGGCCACAAGGGCCACATCTAACTCCCTCTTAAATATAGCCAATGAACTGGACTCAACTACCCTCTGTGGCAGAGAGTTCCAGAGATTCACCACTACATACTACATACTACATACATGTAGCCCTCACTGAGAGGATGTCAGGAAAGGCTTGGGAGTATAGATAAGTCTTTAGTCTTGGCTTAAAAGAGTCGATGGAGGGGGCAGTTCTGATGGAAAGGGGGGATGCTGTTCCACAGTCTAGGAGCTGCAACCACAAAGGCGTGGTTGCCCCTGAGCTTAATAATAATATAATAATAACTTTATTTATAAAGCACTTTAAACAACTGCAGTTGCCACAAAGTGCTGTACATGAGAACTCACGGACAAGAAGTTATTACAAACCATTAAAAACCGTAAAACAAAGGACTATAAAACAGTAAAAATTAAAAGACATTAAGAGCACTAAAAACAGGAGCAATGTCTCAGCCAGTGTCGAAAGCCAGAGAATAAAAATGAGTTTTTAGGGTGGATTTGAAGATGGCCCAGTTGTACAGGGCCTTGGTGAGACCACACCTGGAGTATTGCGTACAGTTTTGGTCTCGAAATCTGAGGAAGGACATTATTGCCATAGAGGGAGTGCAGAGACGGTTCACCAGACTGATTCCTGGGATGTCAGGACTGTCTTATGAAGAAAGACTGGATAGACTCGGTTTATACTCTCTAGAATTTAGGAGATTGAGGGGGGATCTTATAGAAACTTACAAAATTCTTAAGGGGTTGGACAGGCTAGATGCAGGAAGATTGTTCCCGATGTTGGGGAAGTCCAGGACAAGGGGTCACAGCTTAAGGATAAGGGGGAAATCCTTTAAAACCGAGATGAGAAGAACTTTTTTCACACAGAGAGTGGTGAATCTCTTGAACTCTCTGCCACAGAGGGTAGTCGAGGCCACAGTTCATTGACTATATTTAAGAGGGAGTTAGATGTGGCCCTTGTGGCTAAGGGGATCAGGGGGTATGGAGAGAAGGCAGGTACGGGATACTGAGTTGGATGATCAGCCATGATCATATTGAATGGTGGTGCAGGCTCGAAGGGCCGAATGGCCTCTACTCCTGCACCTATTTTCTATGTTTCTATGTTTCTATGTGCAACGGCAAGGTGTTTCAGAGTGCCGGAGCAGCAACAGAGAAGGCTCTATCTCCTCTGAGCTTCCGCTTAGACCTTGGTACCTGAGCTTATGCCTAGACCGCGGGATATTCAGCAGCCTCAAGTCTGGGGCCTGGAGGGGCCTGGAGGTGGTGTGGTGGGTGAGAAGACGTTTTTATGAAGGTGGGGGCAGGGCAAGCCCATTGAGGGCTTTGTAGACATGGAGGAGGATCTTGAAATGTATACGGAACCGCACAGGGAGCCAGTGGAGAGAGGGGTCAACATGAGGAGAGGAACCACTGCATTCCTCACATCTTGCCTGGTCCTCGGAGCTCCTTGGCTGAAACCCAGCCACTATTTATAACCTGCTACCGAGCCCACAGCTGCTCCTCCATCATTTTAAAATACATAATTAATACACTGATCGCAAGCCTGAGCCATAATGCAAAAGTGGTCGATAAAAATCTGCACCAGTTTGCATGGCGAGGTTGGTTTATGTTCTCCTTAATCGTGCTTGACAGCTCTGCTTGAAGAGACCACGGGGCTAGATTCTCATCTTCACCCACCTTGCTTTTATTTAGTGCCTGTAACAATGTCCCAAAGTACTTCTCCAGTCAATGAAACAATTTTTGAAGTGTACTCATTGCTGTAATTGAGATGTACAATGTACTTTAGAGGGCTCGACGGGCTGGATAAAGGACAGCCTTTCCCCCTGGTAGAGTTGCTGCCTCACAGCACCGGTTCGATCCTGACTACGGGTGCTGTCTGTACGGAGTTTGCCCGCTCTCCCTGTGGGTTTTCTCCAGGTTCCTCTGTCTCCTCCCACACTCCAAAGACATCATAAGGTCATAAGGAATAGGAGTAGAACTAAGCCATTCGGCCCATCAAGTCTACTGATCTATATCTATCTCCTAACCCCAATTGTCCCTAGGCTGATTGCTGGTTGGTACGGACTCGGTGGGCCGAAGGGCCTGTTTCTGCACCGTATCTATAAACTAAAACTAATCCAGGAACCACAGTCCCAGAATAAAAGGGTCTTATAGGTTCATGTTCCTACAAGTCATAGGAGCGGAATTAGGCCATTTGGCCCATCAAGTCTACTCTGCCATTCAATCATGGCTGATCTATCTCTCCCTCCTAACCCCATTCTCCTGCCTTCTCCCCACAACCCCCTGACACCCGTACTAATCAAGAATCTATCAATCACTGCCTTAAATATATTCACTGACTTGGCCTCCACAGCCTTCTGTGGCAAAGAATTCCACAGATTCACCACCCTCTGACTAAATCAAACTCGTACTTTAGGCGGTTGGTTCGCAGGTTAATTGGCTTCTGTAAATTGTCCCTAGAATACCGGATAGAACGAGTGTACGGGTGATAGTTGGTTGCACGGAATCAGCGGGCCGAATGGCCTGTATCACTAAAACTAAAACTCAATTTGGATGAGATCATTTTAACTTGGCATCATAGATAGACACAAAACGCTGCAGTATCTCAGCGGGTCAGGCAACATCTCTGGAGAGTAGGAAGAGGTGACATTTCGGGTCAAGATCCATCTTCACAATCCATTGCATTATACCTAATTTGAAGATGTTCTCCTCCTCACTCTGCCAGGAGTATTGGTGTCTGAAGAAGGAAGGGTCTCGACCCGAAACGTCACCCATTCCTTCTCTCTAGAGATGCTGCCTGTCCCACTGAGGTGTCTTAGAAACATAGAAACATAGAATTAGGTGCAGGAGTAGGCCATTCGGCCCTTCGTGCCTGCACCGCCATTCAATAATGATCATGGCTGATCATCCAACTCAGTATCCCGTACCTGCCTTCTCTCCATACCCCCTGATCCCCTTAGCCACAAGGGCCACATCTAACTCCCTCTTAAATATAGCCAATGAACTGGCCTCAACTACCCTCTGTGGCAGAGAGTTAGAGAGATTCACCACTCTCTGTGTGAAAAAAGTTCTCCTCATCTCGGTTCTAAAGGATTTCCCCCTTATCCTTAAGCTGTGACCCCTTGTCCTGGACTTCCCCAACATCGGGAACAATCTTCCTGCATCTAGCCTGTCCAACCCCTTAAAAATTTTGTAAGTTTCTATAAGATCCCCTCTCAATCTCCTAAATTCTAGAGAGTATAAACCAAGTCTATCCAGTCTTTCTTCATAAGACAGTCCTGACATCCCAGGAATCGGTCTGGTGAACCTTCTCTGCACTCCCTCTATGGCAATAATGTCCTTCCTCAGATTTGGAGACCAAAACTGCACGCAATACTCCAGGTGTGGTCTCACCAAGACCCTGTACAACTGCAGTAGAACCTCCCTGCTCCTATACTCAAATCCTCTTGCTATGAAAGCCAACATACCATTTGCTTTCTTTACTGCCTGCTGCACCTCTGCCTACTGTGTTCTGTTGTGCTGAAGCAAAGCAGGAATTTCATTGTCCTATCAGGGATACATGACAATAAACTCACTTGAATCTTGACTCTTGAATCTACTCCTGCAGTTTGTATGTGTAAACCAGCATCTGCAGTTCCTGTTGGGGGCAAACATTGTGGGCCAAAGGGCCCTATACTGTCCCATGCTGTTCTAGGTTCTATGTTCTAATTGTATCTTGGCCCTTGGCATGGAACGGAAGCACAAGCCTAGATTTTGTCTCCACGTCCCTGGACTGGAGCACAAAGTCTCCAGAAGTCATGAAAGATTTATCTCTGTGTGTAATCAGCATGAGGAGCATCCAGGAGATGGATGTTTCTTTGTGATCTGCAGTGTGGAATCTGCGGCCAGACCAACTGTGAACAGTTTGTTCCTTCAGAGTTGCCTGCAGTGCATTTGTTAATCAGGATTATATGTTGTGGTTGAGGTACAAGATCAGGATGAAAACCTGCTTAAGCCTTACCTTTAATAATGAAACAGTTCCCGGCTTTATAGGAGAGATTGTAGAGGCTGAGTCTGTGTTCATTGGGGTGATGGAAGCTATGGAGAGACTTGATTTAGGTAGGGGTGTATAAAATAATGAGTGACACAGATAAGTTGGAAGGGTCTCAACCTGAAACGTCACCTATTTCCTTCGCTCCATCGATGCTGCCTCACCCGCTGAGTTTCCCCAGTTGGATAAGACCAAGTCTTTTTCCTGTGGTAGGGTCATCAACAATAAAGGCAGCACAGTGACACAGTGGTAGAGTCACAGCGCCGGAGACCCAAGTTCGATCCCGACTACGGGTGCTGTCTGTACGGAGTCTAGACGCTCTCCATGTGAGCGCGTGGGTTTTCTCCGAGATCTTTGATTCTCTCCCAAACTCCAAAGACGTGCGGGTTCCTGATGTTGGGGGAGTCCAGAACCAGGGGCCACACACGCACACACACAGTTTAAGAATAAGGGGTAAGCCATTTAGAACGGAGACGAGGAAACACTTTTTCTCACAGAGAGTTGTGAGTCTGTGGAATTCTCTGCCTCAGAGAGCGGTGGAGGCCGGTTCTCTGGATACTTTAAAGAGAGAGCTAGATAGGGTTAAAGATAGCGGAGTCAGGGGATATGGGGAGAAGGCAGGAACGGGGTACTGATTGGGGATGATCAGCCATGATCACATTGAATGGCGGTGCTGGCTCGAAGGGCCGAATGGCCTCTACTCCTGCACCTATTGTCTATCGTCTATTGTTTGGAGGTTATTTGGCTTTGTACAAGTGTAAATTGTCACTAGTGTATGTCGGGAAGTGGCAGTGTGCGGGGATCACTGGTCAGTGCTGGCTCGAAGGGCCGAATGGCCTACACCTGCACCTATTGTCTATCACTGGTCAGTGTGGACTCGGTGGGCCGAAGGGCCTGTTTTCTGAGCTGTATCCCTGAATGAAACTAAGACCTCTGCTCACCCAGCCACTGCAGACAGAGATTGGTTACATCTGAAGGGTTGACCTCTCAGCCAGGCCGTTACATCTAACAGATCTGAGGCTGAGAAACCTGTGACCTCTTCGCTTGGCTCACTGCCGCTCTGTCATGCTTGAACAGCGGCTGATTTTGCATCGACGCTCAGAATTGACATCATCATCATATGTTACTTCAGTGCCTTCTGATGGGTCTCCAGTTCTGATCCTCTGATCTGAATGGACACATCTAACATGATTTCCAATGCTGCCTGTTTACCTTTTTAGACTAAAGATTTGAATTGCATCATAGTGCTGAGTCTAGTACTTACTCAATAGTCTGGTAACTCCAACTATCACTGAATCAAAATTAGACAATAGACAATATGTGCAGGAGTAGAGGCCATTCAGCCCTTCAAGCCAGCACCGCCTTTCAATATGATCATGGCTGATCATCCCCAATCAGTACCCCGTTCCTGCCTTCTCCCCATATCCCCTGACTCCGCTATCTTTAAGAGCCCTATCTAGATCTCTCTTGAAAGCATCCAGAGAACTGGCCTCCACCGCCCTCTGAGGCAGAGAATTCCACAGACTCACCACTCTCTGCGAGAAAAAGTGTTCCCTCGTGTTTCTTAAGGGGTTGGACAGGCTAGATGCAGGAAGATTGTTCCTGATGTTGGGGAAGTCCAGAACAAGGGGTCACAGCTTAAGGATAAGGGGGAAATCCTTTAAAACCGAGATGAGGAGAACTTTTTTCACACAGAGAGTGGTGAATCTCTGGAATTCTCTGCCACAGAGGGTAGTTGAGGCCAGTTCAGGCTATATTTAAGAGGGAGTTAGATGTGGCCCTTGTGGCCAAGGGGATCAGAGGGTATGGAGAGAAGGCAGGTCCTGAGTTGGATGATCTGATCATATTGAATGGCGGTGCAGGCTCGAAGGGCTGAATGGCCTACTCCTGCACCTAATTTCTATGTTTCTATGTTTCCTCATCTCCGTTCTAAAGAAAAAGTGTTTCATCGTCTCCGTTCCAAGTTGTATCCTGGAAGCATTTCCTTTTGCTTCAATATTTTCTCCACTCACCCCTACAAAATTGTTTGTCCCAGGATTAAAACCGTACTACGTTTCTGAGTTATTAACAGCCCTGCCAAAGTATAATCAAAGACAGAGTGTGAGGATGTAAACTTTCAAAACAAGAAATTATGGTATATGATGAAGATAGGCACAAACAGCTGGAGTAACTCAGCGGGTCAGACAGCATCTCTAGAGAGAAGGAATAGGTGACATTTCAGGTCGAGACCTTTCTTCAGACATGAAACGTCACCCTGCAGCTTTTTTGTATACAGCATGGAATCAGGCCCTTCGGCCCACCGAGTCCATGCCGACCAGCGATGACCCTGTAGTCAGGATCGAACCCAGGTCTCTGGCGTTGTGAGACAGCAACTCTACCGCTGCCCCTTCTGTGCCACAACGTTATGCTTGCAATAGTAGCAGGGTGCAGGAGTCCCACACTCGAGATCAAGTACACTAGCTCTATCCTACACACTAGGGACAATTTACAGAAGCCAATTAACCTACAAACCTGCGCCTCTTTAGAATGTGGGAGGAAACTGGAGCCCCCGGTGAAAACCCACGCGGTCCAAGACTGGATAGACTTGGTTTATACTCTCTAGAATTTAGGAGATTGAGAGGGGATCTTATAGAAACTTACAAAATTCTTAAGGGGTTGGACAGGCTGATGCAGGAAAATTGTTCCCGATGTTTGGGAAGTCCAGTAACAAGGGGTGCTTAAGAATAAGGGGGAAATCCCAAAACCGAGATGAGGAGTTTTTTTCACACAGAGAGTGGTGATCTCTGGAACTCTCTGCCACAGAGGGTAGTTGAGGCCAGTTCATTGGCTATATTTAAGAGGGAGTTAGATGTGGCCCTTGTGGCCAAGGGGATCAGAGGGTATGGAGAGAAGGCAGGTACGGGATACTGAGTTGGATGATCAGCCATGATCATATTAAATGGCGGTGCAGGCTCGAAGGGCCGAATGGCCTACTCCTGCACCTAATTTCTATGTTTCTATGTTTCTATGTCACGGGGAGAACGTGCAAACTCCGTACAGACAGCACCGTATAGTCAGGATAGCACCTGGGTCTCTGCCGCTGCATCTAGTTCAAGTTACATTTATTGTCTGAAGAAGGGTCTCGACCTGAAACGTCACCAATTCCTTCTCCCCAGAGATGCTGCCTGTCCCGCTGAGTTACTCCAGCATTTTGTGTCTACCTTCGAGAGAAAGACCATGTGTGGGCAATTGGGATTAGATTTGATTGTTTGAAGGCTTTGTTTCCATCGGATGATTGTCCAAATGGCTCTTGAGAATTCCGATTGTATCTGCTTCCATCTCCACCTCTCGCAGTGTATTCCAGTATAGGGTGATTTCACCAAAGGTCAAATGAGCGTAGATCCCCTTCACGTGACTGAAAATTATCGCGTTTGCTCGCTGAATTTCATCAAAAGTAAGTTAATAATTCCTTACTTTTGATGAAATTCAGCGAACAAACGCGATAATTCCCGATATTTTGGACCTGTAAATCTCCACGGCAAATGTTTGCTGTTCACTTCCGCTGCTTTCTACCTTCAGTTCCCTCTTGTAATTACCTTACTTTCTATCTTTTTTTTTGCCAGAAAATTTAGGTCACTGTGCTTCACGGTCACCCCGACTAGCACAGAAAATTTCAGCTCCAAAATCGTCTGTTTTCGATGCTTTTAACGGGTGGGAAAGTGCGTGTTTCCCCATTCACTAACATGTACCAAACTGAGATATGTCCTCCAGTTAAAATTTTCGGTCACGTGAGGGGGGATCTACGCTCATTTGACATTTTGTGAAATCACCCTATAACATCTGCCTCAGACACAAAATGCTGGAGTAACTCAGCGGGACAGGCAGCATCTCTGGAGAGAAGGAATGGGTGATGTTTCGGGTCGAGACCCTTCTTCAGACTGGTTCATTTCGAAGATAGACATAAAAACCTTGAGTAACTCAGCGGGACAGGCAGCATCTCTGGAGAGAAGGAATGGGTGACGTTTCAGGTCAAGACCCTTCTTCAGACTGTGTCTATCTCCGATTTAAACCAGCATCTGCAATTCCTTCCAACATAATCTGCCTCATAACTCTCTGTTAAACTTTCCCTCACATCCTAAATCTATACCCTGTGGTATTCAAACATTTTTCAACATTCTGCCAATGATCAGATCTCCTAGCTGAGACCTTTATTCCAGTGTGTGTGGCTAATAGTTCTCCTACAATTCTTTAGCTGTGAACATTTTTCCACTTGTACGCACCTTATCACTAGATAATTGAATATCCAACTATAGAATAGCTTATAATATCCTATTTTGACACCTTTCCAGCCTACTCTACCGCTCTGCGCAAGGACATGTTTTAATGCTACATCTTACTGAATTGCTTGGACAATCTCATTGACTTTACTGGGAAATGCTCAGCCATGTTGCCCTGTCTTAGACTCACAGAGTGATACAGTATGGAAACAGGCCCTTCGGCCCAACTTGCCCACACCGGCCAACATGTCCCAGCTACACTAGTCCCACCTGCCTGCATTTGGTCCATATCCCTCCAAACCTGTCTGATCCATGTACCTGTTTCTTAAATAGTCCCAGCCTCAACCATCTCCTCTGAAAGCTTGTTCCATACACCCACCTGACAGTGTAACATGTCTTGTTAAAGTAGGAACTGCAGGTGCTGGAAAAATCGAAGGTACGCTCTCCCCGTGACCTGTGTGGGTTTTCTCCAGGTGCTCCGGTTTCCTCCCACTCTCCAAACACATGCAGATTTGTAGGTTAGACACAAAATGTTGGAGTGACTCAACAGGACAGGCAGCACCTCTGGATGTTTGTAGGTTAATTGGCATCGGTAGAAATTGTCATTCGGATAGAACTTGTGTTTGGGTGATCGCTGATCAGCGCGGACTTGGTGGGTAGAAGGGCCTGGCTGCACACCGTCTCTCAAAACAAAACTTAGTGGGCATTGGGTCACCATTATGCAGTGTTGTTAAAGAAAGAACTGCAGATGCTGGAAAAATTTAGATAAAAATGCTGGAGAAACATAGAAACATTGAAATTAGGTGCAGGAGTAGAGGCCATTCGGCCCTTCGAGCCTGCACCGCCATTCAATATGATCATGGCTGATCATCCAACTCAATATCCCGTACCTGCCTCCTCTCCATACCCCCTGATCCCCTTAGCCACAAGGGCCACATCTAACTCCCTCTTAAATATAGCCAATGAACTGTGTGGCCTCGACTACCCTCTGCGGCAGAGAGTTCCAGAGATTCACCACTCTCTGTGTGAAAAAAGTTCTTCTCATCTCAGTTTTAAAGGATTTCCCCCTTATCCTTAAGCTGTGACCCCTTGTCCTGGACTTCCCTAACATCAGGAACAATCTTCCTGCATCTAGCCTGTCCAACCCCTTAAGAATTTTGTAAGTTTCTATAAGATCCCCTCTCAATCTCCTAAATTCTAGAGAGTATAAACCAAGTCTATCCAGTCCTTCTTCATAAGACAGTCCTGACATCCCAGGAATCAGTCTGGTGAACCGTCTCTGCACTCCCTCTATGGCAATAATGTCCTTCCTCAGATTTGGAGACCAAAACTGTACGCAATACTCCAGGTGTGGTCTCACCAAGACCCTGTATATCTGCAGTAGAACCTCCCTGCTCCTATACTCAAATCCTTTTGCAATGAAAGCTCAGCGGGTAAGTCAGCATCGATGGAATATTCCTTCGCTCCACAGATGCTGCCTCACCCGCTGAGTTTCTCCAGCATTTTTGTCTACCTTCATGTAATAGGTCTTTGTTAGCTCTATGTATGTGTATTCTATGCTTTGCAGTAATGTGTTATTTTTCAAGGAGGGTTATATATTGATACACATGCCTGTAGCCCCATTTACGTCCCGATATTCTGCTATGCATATGTGTTCTGATGTGGGGACGTCGACCCTGGATTCTGCATTAATGTTTGTATAGGGGGGGATGTTATCTGTTGTCTGTGCTTGGTAATGAATGCTCAGTTGCTGTAATCAGCAGAAGATTCCTCTTCGTACAGAAGGTTTTTGCCTTCAATCTGCAGAATCTATCTCTTGTGTGTAATTGGTATCAGATATCTGTATTCTGCTGCAATATTTTGTGTCGTATATGTTTCCTGCTTGGGTACTGCAGTATATTTTGGAACCGGTGGGTGCAGGCAATGCCTTTACAATGCACCAGCTATCGACATTGTGCATTGTTTTCCTGTATCCGGCAATACGTGTTCAGTTTCGTGCATTCAGCCCACGTAATTTTGCAGCGTTTAACTGCATTCTGCAGCGATTTATACTCTGCAGTACCGGGTGTTGGAGTTTTTTTGCAGCGTCTGAATTATGCGGTGGTATTTAGATGGTGACTGATGTCCGCAGCCTGTTGCAGTTGCCTGCATTATGCAGTAGCTGCCTGCAAGCTGCAGTGGTCTTCAGCACGGATCTGCGCTCACCTGCAACATGCTCCAGTGCAAATTGTTCCAATTATGTGCGTTCTGCAAGACATGTCTGTCCACTGCAGGAGGTTGTGCAGCACCACAGTGTGTGCTAGTGTTGCACCACAGAGGTCTCTATTGTGCAATGTGTGTTTTCTTCACTGTGGACAGCAGTATTCCGTAATACTTGTTCCCAGTGCAACTATGGGCGGCACGGTGCGTTGTTGCCGAAAGACCCTGTCCCACTTGGGCGACATTTGCACGTAATTTACGAGGCATCATCGGCACATGCCGTGCATTTCGCGGTCGTGTGGTGGCGTGGGCCGTGACGCGGGTCTCGCGCGACGCACCAGGATTTTGGGATTCGCAAAACCTTCGCTCACCACCTGCGTGACACGCAAATGACACACAAGTGGGACAGGCCATTTACAGCGCCGTATATCGGGTTCGATCCCGACTATTGTTGCTGCCTGGACGGAGTTTGTACCTTCTCCCCGTGACCGCATGCGTTTTCTCCGAGAACTCCGGTTTCCTCCCACACTCCAAGGACCTTCTGGTGAAAAAAGCCACCCACTGTAGGATGTGTTATCATCATGTATTGTAGGCTATAGTTACACACTGTAGGATATGGCCACCTGCTGTTGGATATATTCACCTACTGTTGGATATATTCACCTACTGTAAGATATGGTCAAATACTGTTGGATATGTCCACTTACTCTGGGATATGGTCATATATTGTTGGATATATTCACCTGCTGTTGGATATATTCACCTGCTGTTGGATATATTCACCTACTGTTGGATATATTCACCTACTGTTGGATATATTCACCTACTGTAAGATATGGTCAAATACTGTTGGATATGTCCACTTACTCTGGGATATGGTCACATATTGTAGGAGATATCCACACACTGTAAGATGCAGTATATCCATCCATATACTGTAGGCTATGTCACATAGAAACAGGTGCAGGAATAGGCCATTCGAGCCTGCACCATTCGCCATTCAATATGATCATGGCTGATCATCCAACTCAGTATCCTGTGCCTGCCTTCTCTCCATACCCTAGGAGGAGACTTACTGTAGGAGATGTCCACCTTCTGATAAATACGTCTCAGTGTAAAGTATGGGGGTTCCTGCATTCAGCAACCACTCAGTTCTCCAGTTGCGGTCTACTTTCCGAAACTAATAGCTGCACTGTTCTGAAGAAGGGTCTCGACCCGAAACGTCACCCGTTCCTTCTCTCCAGAAATGCTGCCTGTCCCGCTGAGTTACTCCAGTTTTTTGTGTCTATCTTCATTTCTATTCTTGCTTGCATTCTTAATTATTATTTTTTTTTTTTTTTTAAAAAAAAAAAAAAAAAAATTTTATTAGAAGTACGGTAAATTACAATACTACACAACACATATATCTTAATACATTTTTTGTACCGCTTCATTTTTTTTTTGAGCTTTAAGAAAAAGATAGAAGTAAGGCAAGTAAAGAAAGTGCGCAAGAGTCGTGAAGTGCAAGAGTGTTGGGAAAAGAAAGCCCCTTAGAAAAGAAGTTAGAGAAGGAAGTAAAGTGAGAAAATAGACCCTAGAAAAGAAAGAAAAAGAAAATAGGAACAATCGCTCTATTATAACATTAAACTCCGCAGAAAGGGGACTACCAACCAAGTCTGTTTTTGTTGTTTTACCTCCCGTTACCAGGTCCTGATACCATTTATTTATTTATTTAAATTACTATTGCACCTCATACTTGTAATAGGTCCAGAAACATAGACCACGTCTTTTGGAATTGGTCTGCTTTACCTGCTAAGAGGAATCTCATCTCTTGCATTCTTAATTAGTTCTCTGCATTTGCACCTGAGCTGTTTTCACTGAGTGCACCTGTAACCTGCCTTACCTTGCCTATATCATACAGTGTGTACAGGTGGCTGGAGTCTGCAGTCAATGTCCATGATGTGTAGAAGAAGGAACTGCAGATGCTGGAAAATCGAAGGCACACAAAAAAGCTGGAGAAACTCAGCGGGTGCAGCAGCATCTATGGAGCGAAGGAAATAGGCAACGTTTCTGGCCGAAACCCTTCCGGGTTTCGGCCCGAAACGTTGCCTATTTCCTTCAGGGTTTCGGCCCGAAACGTTGCCTATTTCCTTCCGGGTTTCGGCCCGAAACGTTGCCTATTTCCTTCAGGGTTTCGGCCCGAAACGTTGCCTATTTCCTTCAGGGTTTCGGCCCGAAACGTTGCCTATTTCCTTCAGGGTTTCGGCCCGAAACGTTGCCTATTTCCTTCCGGGTTTCGGCCCAAAACGTTGCCTATTTCCTTCAGGGTTTCGGCCCGAAACGTTGCCTATTTCCTTCCGGGTTTCGGCCCGAAACGTTGCCTATTTCCTTCAGGCCCGAAACGTTGCCTATTTCCTTCAGGGTTTCGGCCCGAAACGTTGCCTGTTTCCTTCAGGGTTTCGGCCCGAAACGTTGCCTATTTCCTTCGCTCCATAGATGCTGCTGCACCCGCTGAGTTTCTCCAGCTTTTTTGTGTATCGATGATGTGTATGTTGGGCAGCACTCACTGCCTTCAAAACCTGGGTTCCAAAGTCAGCTCCTACATTTCTCCAGTCAATGTCTGTACACCTACAGGTACCAAAATTGCTGGAGAACATCAGCGGGCTGCAGCAGCATCTATGGAGCGAAGTGAAATAGGCGATGTTATGTTGGGCACTCACCCTTCAAAACCTGGAATCTGTACACCTACAGTCTCCAGTCAATTTAGTTACATACGGGTACACAAAATTGCTGGAGAAACTCAGCGGGTGCAGCAGCATCTATGGAGCAAAGGAAATAGGCAACGTTTCGGGCCGAAACCCTGAAGGAATCTGTACACCTACAGTTGAGTTTAGTTCATTGTCCCGTGCAGCGAGGTACAGTGAAAAGCTTTTGTTGCGTGCTAACCAGTCAGCGGAAAGACAATACATGATTACAATCGAGCCATTTACAGTACAGATACATGATAAGGGAATAACGTTTAGTGCAAGGTAAAGCCAGCAAGGTCCGATCAAAGATAGTCCGAGGGTCACCAATGAGGTAGATAGTAGTTCAGCACTGCTCTCTAGTTGTGGTAGGATGGTTCAGTTGCCTGATAACAGCTGGGAAGAAACTGTCCCTGAATCTGGAGGTGTGTGCGTTTGTTTTCACACTTCTGTACCTTTTGTCTGATGGGAGAGGGGAGACGAGGGAGTGGCCGGGGTGCGACTGGTCATTGATTAAGGGTCTGAAGAAGGGTTTTGACCTGAAACCTTTAAGGGCGGCGCTGCCTTAGCAGCTGCGTCTCGCCTGCAGTCTGTCTGTTTTTCCCTTCTTTTTTGTGTTGTTCTCTTGTCTTGTGTAGTTGTTTTTTCGTTTATTATGTTGTGTATGTGTGTGGGGGGGGGGGGGGGGACACGTTTTTTGGTCTCTTCCTTCGGGGGTTGCGACTTTTTTTGTCGTTTCTGCCGTCTCCGCCTGCGCCGAGGCCTAATGACGGAGCTGGCGGTCTCGGAGCCGGGCAGCAGCAGCGGCTGGGACGGGGCAGTGGCAGCGGCGACACAGCACTGGAGGTGCGGAGGGTGACAGCAGTGACCAAGGACTGAACTCGGACTGTTTACCCTCCTACCATCTGGGAGGCGCGCGGCCACTCTCACGTTGCCGAACCAGCAGGAACGAGGAACAGCTTCTTCCCCGGCGGCTGTCACTCTACTCAACAACGTACCTCGGTGACTGCCAATCACCCCCCCCCCCCCCTTCCACCACAGTGAGGAGGTGCCTGGTGAAATCACTGTGCTATGTCGCTAATTCAAGGGAGATGCTGTGCATTTTGTTGCATCTGTACTGTACACTGACAATGACAATTAAATTGAATCTGAATCGCAGCTGGGGCACGTTCTGGCGGCATGACAATCGAACCGCGGGCCCAGTGGAACAACAGCGGCGGCTGGGACAGCGGCCTCGGCCTCGGCACAGAGGGAGAATAAGAAGGGATGAGACAAAGACTTCAGACTTTTGCCTTCCACCACAGTGAGGAGGTGCCTGGTGAACTCACTGTGGTGGATGTTAATTTGTATTTATTGTGTGTTTTGGCATTTTTACTATATGTAGGACTGCAAGGCAACTGAATGCAAGGTCTGAATGACAATAAAGGCTACTTGTTACTTGTTATTATGCTGCTGGCCTCGCCGAGGCAGCGTGAGGTGTAGATGGAGTCAATGGAAGGGAGGTTGGTTTGTGTGACAGAGTTATTTTAATTCAATCACTTCCTGTGTGTGTGTCTGTGTGTGTGTCTGTGTCTGTCTGTGTGTGTGTGTGTGTCTGTCTGTCTGTCTGTCTGTGTGTCTGTCTGTCTGTCTGTCTGTCTGTGTGTCTGTGTGTCTGTCTGTCTGTCTGTGTGTGTGTGTGTCTGTGTGTGTGTCTGTCTGTCTGTGTGTCTGTCTGTCTGTCTGTCTGTCTGTCTGTCTGTCTGTCTGTCGCAGAAGGCATGTGTTTTGAACCTGCTCTTGTTATTCTGCAGCAGTGACAATATCTGCTGTGTGAATGAGACGAACCCTGCAGTGTGTGTGTGTGTGTGTGTCTGCATGCAGCGTGTGTCTACATTCTGCAGTTGGTATCAGTTAACTCAAGGCCTGCCTGCATTGTATAGCTGGTGTCAGTCAACATTGATGGCATATGTATTCGGCCACACATGCCTGTTTCTGCAGCAGTTGCCCTCTCTGTCCCAAAGGTGCCTCCAATCTCCGTCGATTTATGTACGGTGGGGGTGTGTAGTGCAACCAATGGGTCTGTATTGTGCAGGAGGTGTCTAACTTGTGCAGCCTGCAATACACATCTATATTCATTGCAGAACCCAAGCAGCTGACGTAGCTGTCTGTAGTAAGTACATGCGTTCCTGAATATATCTCTTTATTCTGCAGAGGTGTTGATGTTCTGCACCCTGCAATATATGTATATATTTTCTCTCTCTCTCCATCCTGAATTCTGCAAATGGTTTTGGTGTGTAGATTATGTTGTACTGCGGAGAGCAGAGCCCTGTTTGTGAGGATTGTGTTTTCTATCGTGGGAAAATTCCTGGCAGTGGCTGTTCGTAGTCTGTGGGGCCCGCGCCAGCCACCCGCTTCTAACCCTGGCCGCGGGAGCTCTCTGTGTGGAGTTTGCACGTTTTACCTGTGACCGTGTGGGTTTTCTCCGGGTGCTCCGGTTTCCTCCCTAAATCGTAAAGACTTCAGATTCAGATTCAGATTCAATTTTAATCTTCATTGGGGTCAATGGTACAGGGACAGAGACAACGAATTGATCTTTATTGCATCTGGGACTCTTGGGGCCGAGGGACATAGCAAACGATTCATGGAATATGAAAAAAAAGAATGTGTCGTTTGGGGGGGGGGGGGGTGGAGTTTAGTCACCGAGGTGGGGACCTCTTTTCTACCGAATAGTGAAATGCCTGGATAGAGCCGCCGTGGAGAGAATGTTCCTCGACCTGCTGGGAGAGTCTCAGACCAACGGAGAGACCTGAATTAAAGGAGCGCCCTTTAGGAAGGAGATGAGGAGGAGGTAAACAGTCATGGTTGGTGGTGAGAGCAGTCCTTTGCGATGCTGAGGCTGTGGAGGCCAAGTCAGCGGGTATTTTTAAGGCAGAATAGATAGGTTTTAGTAAGCGTGATTAGTGCGGGTGTCAGGGGTTATGGGGAAAAGGCAGGAGAATGGAGTTCTGCAATGCCTTCTGGTCGAGAGACATGGCGGAGTTGACATGGGCCAATACTGTTCTGCTCCTAGTTGGTATGATTGCCTTATGTCTCAGTAAGGCCTGTGAAGACAGTGATTACAGTTCACTCATAGGTATCTGAGGAGACAGAATGGACCTTCTTTTAAGTGCCTGTGGCAAAGAGACGCTGGTGAGCCTTCTTGATCATATCTGAATTTCAACTCGAATGCCAGCATTCTGTAGTGGATATGGTTGTATTTATTCTACAGTCACTGCCTGATTAATGTGATACTCATAGTGGACCTTTCGACATTCTACATGGGCAGAACAATGGCAGATGGAGTTTAATCCTCAGCAATGAATAGTGATAGATATGGAGAGGACTAATAAGATAGGACATGTCCTTGCTGTAGTTATTATTATGTTTTATTATTAATGTTTAATGTTTTATGTGTCATTCCTAACTTTCACTGTATAGAAACATAGAAACATAGAAATTAGGTGCAGGAATAGGCCATTCGGCCCTTCGAGCCTGCACCGCCATTCAATATGATCATGGCTGATCATCCAACTCAGTATCCCGTACCTGCCTCTCTCCATACCCTCTGATCCCCTTGGCCACAAGGGCCACATCGAACTCCCTCTTAAATATAGCCAATGAACTGGCCTCAACTACCCTCTGTGGCAGAGAGTTCCAGGTGGATACCACTCTCTTTGAAAAAAGTACTCCTCATCTCGTGAAAGGATTTCCCCCTTATCCTTATGCTGGACCCCTTGTGGAGAGGATGTTTCCAACATCGTGGAACAATCTTCAGCATCTAGGACCAACCCCTTAAAGAATTTTGTAAGTTTCTATAAGATCCCCCCTCAATCTTCTAAATTCTAGCGAGTACAAGCCGAGTCTATCCAGTCTTTCTTCATATGAAAGTCCTGACATCCGAGGAATCAGTCTGGTGAACCGTCTCTGCACTCCCTCTATGGCAGGAATGTCTTTCCTCAGATTAGGAGACCAAAACTGTACGCAATACTCCAGGTGTGCTCACCAAGACCCTGTACAACTGCAGTAGAACCTCCCTGCTCCTATACTCAAATCCTCTTGCTATGAAAGCCAACATGCCATTCGCTTTCTTTACTGCCTGCTGCACCTGCATGCCTGTATGTCATGTTATCACTTGCGTGCGGAGCACCAAGGCAAATTCCTTGTATGTGAATATACTTGGCCAATAAACTTACTCATTCATTCACATGTTCAATGACCAAGGGGCGCTTGAGAGCACTTGAGGGACACAAGTTCCTTATGGGACTGTCCCACTTACGTGACTTTTTCGGCGATTGCTGGCACCATAGATAGATCGTTACAGATCGCCGAAAATTTTCAACATGCTGAAAATAGGATAATAAGATGTTGGAGATATTTTCTTGACTAGTACGGGTGTCAGGGGTTATGGGGAGAAGGCAGGAGAATGGGGTTAGGAGGGAGAGATAGAGAGAGAGTTAGCTGAATGGCCTAATTCTACTCCTATTCCTTATGACCTTGTGATATTTTAATTGTATGGTAGCTGTAAATGTGGATATTCAAGCAATGAATAGGGATAGATCTAGGGAGAGGACTAATAAGATAGGAAACATGTCAATAGCTGGAGTTAGTATTATTATTATTCGGTTTTCGAGCCTTATTATTCGCTATAATATTTTCATGGCTGATTCCTAACTGTCACTGTATGTCATGTTGTCACTTGCGGGCGGAGCACCAAGGCAAATTCCTTGTATGTGAATATACTTGGCCAATAAACTTATTCTGTGGCGGAGAATTCCACAGATTCAATGAACAAGGGGTGCTTGAGAGCACTTGAGGGACACAAGTTCCTTATGGGCGTGTCCCACTTACGTGACTTTTTCGGCGATTGCTGGCACCACCTGTAAAATAGGATAATAAGATGTTGGAGATATTTTCTTGATTAGTACGGGTGTCAGGGGTTATGGGGAGAAGGCAGAAGACTGGGGTTAGGAGGGAGAGATAGACCAGCCATGATTGAATTGACTGAATGGCATAATTCTACTCCTATTCCTTATGACCTTGTGATATTTTAATTGTATGGTAGCTGGAAACGTGGATATTCAAGGAATGAAGGTTAGATATTGGGTGATAAGTTCTCGGGGAAATCATACTGTACGGAAGGTAGGAATGTATATATGTGGGGTGTGCAGACAGATGAGATTAGTGTATTTTGGAATCATGTTCAGCACGGACATTGTGGGCCGAATGGCCTCTCCCATGCTGTACATTTGTGTATTCTATATCTGGATCTAACAATGGCTGCCAGGCCAGCATCTGCAGAATTGTATTTGCTGGCAGTAAGTAGATCTGTATTGTGTAGTAATTGCCTGTATTCTGCCTGCCTTGTCGCTGTGCCTGGCTGCTGCCACAGTGATCTGTATTCTGCTGCTGTTGCTTCCTGTATTTTGCTGCAGTCACCTATATTCTGCCTGATCCGTTCTGGAGCGGCCGCCTGTCGCTCGTATTAATAGAGTGCGGTGGATATCTGCATTCAGCAGAAAAAGGGGCTTGTTCTTTCCGTCAGCTGCGTGTGCATGTGTGCTCTGCAGTGCCTGGCGATAGCCATTCACTGTGCCACAAGTCTCTGTGTTCAGTACATGCTACCCGTGTGTTACAGCAGGTGTAATTGATATTTGCGTTCTAGTCCCATTACATTCACTCCATGTCCAGAGTGCTCTAATGCCTCATGGCGATGTCCAGTCACACACTCAATAATCTGCAGATCGGTAACTTTGAGACTATTGTGTATTGAACGGAGGAATTGACAATATACTGATCTCTCTGCCTGCCACAACCTGGCTGAATTGCCTGGTTATTAATACAGCACCTTGTTAGATTCTGTTGTCCCCTCAATGCCCGTTCATTGACCAATGGAAGAAAGATAATTTGGGCTCTCTTCTAACGAGGGGTCGTTTTGTTCTGAGCCAAAATGTAAAACTCCCTCTCACCAGACTGTGGCTATGCCTGCCATGTCACCACTGCAGAGTTCACATGCATCATCTCAGTGAGAGAGAGAGAGAAATGGAGAAAGAGAAGGGGGGATGAGAGGGGAGAGAAAGGGAGAGACATGAGGAGAGGACAGAGAGAAAAAGAAAGGGAGAGAAGGGGGAATGAGACGGGGGAGAGAAAGGGAGAGACGCTGAGGAAGATGGAGAGAGAGAGAGACAGATAGAGAGGGGGAGAAAGGGAATGACAGGAGAGAAAAAGACAGGAAGGAGACAGAGAGGAGAAAGAGGCAGAGAGAGAGAAGGGGAGAGAGGGAGAGAGAGAGAGATACAACAAGGGAAAGACAAAGAGACTGAGAAAAAAAGAGAGAGCAAGAGAGTGATAGAGAGAAGAGGAGACAGACAGGAAGGAGATGTGCCTGTCTGACTGTGACATGCAGTTGTGTCCTTGTGTGCTGGACTCCGATACCTGCCACCAGGTGAGCCAGGGCGAGGCAGCACTGAGCATTACCTGTCCTTGCAGAAGTGGACAAGGTGTACAAGGTCAAGCAGCACATAAGGACAAGCAACAAAGAGCCTCTCACACACTAACATGAAGACACTAGACGTACATTAGACATAATATAATATGTTGGGATAACATAATGGGATCATATGTGGAGGAAGGAACTGCAGATGCTGGTTTACACCGAAGATAGACACGAAATGCTGGAGTAACTCAGCGGGACAGGCAGCATCTCTGGAGAGAAGGAATGGGTCTCAGGGGTTTTGGAGAGAAGGCAGGAGAATGGGTTTGAGAGGGAAGGATGGATCAGCCATGATTGAATGGTGGAGTAGACCTGATGGACAGAATGGCCTCATTCTGCTCCTATCACTTATGAAAGTGGTGAAGAAAGGGCAGGGATGAAAAGACTGAAGGTGTCAGTCAACTGGATTGGAAAAGTTGTGAATTGAGAATCTAGAGAGAGGAGTGTAGTTGGGAGGAGAGGAGGAGAGGAGTTGTATGGGGAGAAATGTGCGTCTGGATGCATTGAATAGAGCATCCAGGGTCATAGCAAGAGCCCACAAAGAGGCATGAGGTCATATCACTACTAGTTCTGGGCAGGACCTCTAGGTCCACAAGGTTCTTCTTTAGTTTAAGAAGGAACTGCAGATGCTGGAAAATCGAAGGTAGACAAAAATGCTGGAGAAACTCAGCGGGTGCAGCAGCATCTATGGAGCGAAGGAAATAGGCAACGTTTCGGGCCGAAACCCTTCTTCAGTCTGGAGAGGGGGTAGTTGAGGCTGGGACTATCCCAACGTTTAAGAAACTGTTAGACAGGTACATGGATAGGACAGGTTTGGAGGGAAGTGGGCCAAACGTGAACAGGTGGGACTAGTGTAGCTGGGACATGTTGGCCGGTGTGGGTTTTGGCCCGAAACGTTGCCTATTTCCTTCCCTCCATAGATGCTGCCGCACCCGCTGAGTTTCTCCAGCACTTTCTTGTTTAGGAGTCTACCTTCTTGTTTAGTTTAGAGATACAGCGCGAAAACAGGCCATTCGGCCCACCGAGTCCGTGCCGACCAGCGATCCCCGCACAGTAGCACTAACCTACACACCAGGGACAATTTACGATTTTCACTGAAGCCAATTAATCCGCACGTCTTTGGAATGTGATCCCAACACCAACTCACACAAGAGATAGACACACAAAGCTGGAGTAACTCAGCGGGACAGGCAGCATCTCTGGAGAGAAGGAATGGGTGACGTTTCAGGTCGAGACCCTTCTTCAGATTGACCAGAGAACGCATTTTAAGGTGAATGGGAAAAATATTCAATAGGAATCTGAGGGGTTATTTTTTCACACAATGGGTGGTAGGTATGTGGAACAAGCTGCCAGAGGTAGTTGAGGCTGGGACTATCCCAAAATATAAGAGACATTGAGACAGGCACATGGATAGGACAGGTTTGGAGAGATATGGACCAAATGTGGGCAGGTGGGACTAGGTTAGCTGGGACATGTTGGGCAAGTTGGGCCAAAGGGCCTGTTTCCACACTGCCTGACCCATTGAGTTAGTCTGGCATTTCATGACTATCCTCCAACATATCATGTTTGACATTGTGGGTAGCCAAAAGTGCTGGAGAAACTCAGCGGGTGAGGCAGCATCTATGGAGCGAAGGAAATAGGCAACGTTTCGGGCCAAAACCCTTCTTCAGACTACCTTCGATTTTCCAGCATCTGCAGTTCCTTCTTAAACTAAAGAAGAACCTTGTGGACCTAGAGGTCCTGCCCAGAACCTTTCTTCAGACCTTCAGACCTTGTCTACCTTCAATTCTCCAGCATCTGCAGTTCCTTCTTAAACATTCAAGTGAGTTTATTGTCATGTGTCCCTGATAGGACAATGAAATTCTTGCTTTGCTTCAGCACACAGAACATAGTAGGCATTTACTACAAAACAGATCAGTGTGTCCATATACCGTAATATAAATATATACACACACATGAATAAATAAACTGGTAAAGTGCAAATAACAGAAAATGGGTTATTAATAATCCGAGTTTTGTCCGAGCCAGGTTTAATAGCCTGATGGCTGTGGGGAAGTAGCTATTCCTGAACCTGGTTGTTGCAGTCTTCAGGCTCCTGTACCTTCTACCTGAAGGTAGCAGGGAGATGAGTGTGTGGCCAGGATGGTGTGGGTCTTTGATGATACTGCCAGCCTTTTTGAGGCAGCGACTGCGATAAATCCCCTCGATGGAAGGAAGGTCAGAGCCGATGATGGACTGGGCAGTGTTTACTACTTTTTGTAGTCCTTTCCTCTCCAGGGCGCTCAAGTTGCCGAAACAAGCCACGATGTTTTACATTCTTCTAGTTTCTGGAATTGAGATCTGTTGCCTCTGTTTGTCCGAGGCTGTGATGAAGTCTGGAGTTTAGTGGCTCTGGCATGTCCTAGTGGAGCAGGTTATTTTTAAGTGGCGTTCGCTAGCATTGTTGACAGCACCCCACATCACATTGGGAAAGATTGACAGCAGACTGATGGGGCAATAATTGTTTGGGTTAAATTCATCCTGATTTTTGTGGACAACCATTCCCAAACAATTTTCCACCTGGTTGGATAGATATCCATTTTATAATTGTTCTGAGACACTATACGTTTTGGAATACAAGTCCTCAGCGCTACAAGTGGGCTGTTGCCTTCTCTCATGGTCCACATTGCACTGTCAGCTGTCTCTCGATATGATGTGGGCCAAAATGAATTGGTTGAAGGTTGTCTTCCGTGACTGATGCAGCCAATATGCCTTGGCAGCTCTAGCTGAAGATGTCTTGCAGTCGCAGAAGCCTCTTCTGGTTTAGATTAGTTTAGTTTAGAGATGCAGCGCGGAAACAGGCCATTCGGCCCACCGAGTCTGCACTGACCAGCAATCCCCATTTACTAACACTATCCTACACACGCTAGGGACATTTTACATTTGCACCAAGCCAATTAACCTACATATCTGCACATCTTTGGAGTGTGGGAGGAAACTGAAGACCAATAGATAATAGACAATAGGTGCAGGAGTAGAGGCCATTCGGCCCTTCGAGCCAGCACCGCCATTCAATATGATCATGGCTGATCATCCACAAACAGTATTTAAGAAGGAACTGCAGATGCTGGAATGCTGCACAAAAAAATGGAAAATCGAAGGTAGCACAAAAAAATTTCTGGAGAAGATGCTGCTCAGCGGGTTTTGCAGCAGCATCTTTGGATGGAGCGAAACGAAATGCCGTTTCTGCCCATACATTACCTTTGCCTCCATAGATAATTACTGCTGCACCCGCTGAGCTGTGATGGAAGGCCAGCAATTTTCTCTCCACATCTCCCCCCCCCCTGATCAGAGTACCCCGTTCCTGCCTTCTCCATCCCCATATCCCCTGACTATATCCCCTGCTATCTTTAAGAGCCCTATCTAGCTCTCTCTTGAAAGCATCCAGAGAACCTGCCTCCACCGCCCTCTGAGGCAGAGAATTCCACAGACTCACCACTCTCTGTGAGAAAAAGTGTGTTTCCTTGTCTCCGTTCGAAATGGCTCACCCCTTATTCTTAAACTGTTTCCTGCCTCTGAAACCAACAATGCCCTGTGTTACAGCTTCATCGGGTTGAAACTTCATTGTCAACGGCTCGATTGTAATCGTGTATCGTCTATTCTTTGACTGTTTAGCACGCAACAAAAAGCTTTTCGCTGAACCCTGGTACACGTGACAATAAACTAAACCCAACTAAATTAAATGCCCTTGATTTTTGGCACATGGCATTCATTTCTTAAAGGTGCACATAAACTCATACACAAAACACATCTTCTCGAAAGCAAACCCATTCAAACCAACAGCTATTCATAGGCATAAAATTAAATGGTTAACTTTGTGCATCGATGTCCATTGTTAATCTAACTAACCATAAAATAACAGTTGCATTGTTTGCTGAACTCTGCAATGCAGGCTACCCTTGGCATCTCTGAAACATCTATTCCAGGCACCAATACTTCCAATGGAACACTTTTCCAGAGAATAGACACTAAAAGCCGGAGTAACTGACTCAGAGGGCGGTGGAGGCAGGTTCTCCGGATACTTTCAAGAGAGAGCTAGATAGGGCTCTTAAAGATCGCGGAGTGAGGGAGGGGATATGGGGAGAAGGCAGGAACGGGGTACTGATTGGGGATGATCAGCCATGATCACATTGAATGGCGATGCTGGCTCGAAGGGCCGAATGGCCTCCTCCAGCACCTATGCGCTGTGATGGATGTCTGTGTAAATTGTGTTGTGTCTTGGGTCTTTTTTTTCTTGTATGTATGACTGCAGAAACAACATTTCACTTGAGCCTCTATGAGGTTCAAGTGACTAATAAATTGTATTGTATTGTATTATCTATTATCTATAGGTTAATTGACTTGGTATGAATGTATAATGTCCCTAGTGTGTGTGATATAGTGTTAGTTTGCGGGGATCGCTGGTCAGCATGGACTCGGTGGGCCGAAGGGCCTGTTTCCATGCTGTAATCTCTAAACTAAACTAAACTAAACCAACCCAAAATTGAAGTCAATGTTTTGGGTCGAGGCCTTGCACCTAGCCCACTGAGTTCCATCAGTAGTCATTGAATTTTGTTTAAGAAGGAACTGCAGATGCTGGATAATCGAAGGTAGACAAAATGCTGGAGAAACTCAGCGGATGTAGCAGTCAAGTCAAGTCAAGTCAAGTTTATTTGTCACATACACATACGAGATGTGCAGTGAAATGAAAGTGGCAATGCTCGCGGAACAACAAAACAACCAAACAAATTATAACACAATCATAACACACATATTATAAACACAATCATAACACACACATACAGCATCTATGGAGTGAAGGAAATAGGTGACGTTTTGGGCTGAAACCCTTCCATCAGTAGTCATTGAATAACTGTTTCAAAGTTCCAGCATTGGTGCTATGGGCCAAATGGCCTGTTTTGTGCTGTACATGATCCACAAGGAATTGCACAGTACAGCAATCATTGTATCAACAAATTCATTTGCAGAGTCAATTTACTGCAGGGCTAATTTGATGTTCATTGCCAGGATAAAGTGGGACTCACATTGTGAATACATTTGTACAACAGAGACTTGGAGAAGGTGCTAATTGTGACACGGAGGAAAAGCAGAAATCTTTTAACTTTAACTTCCAGCGATGGAAAACATGCCACTTCCTTGGAGAGACAGTGTGAAGTCAAAAACAAGATAGTTTACCAAGGAAAATAATCCTCACATATAACTTTCAATATGAAATAAAGTAAGGAGCTGTCTGGGGAGTCGAGAGTAAGGAATTCAAAGTAGAATTGAGGAAAGTTTTTAATTTATTTTGCTGACAGGATATGGATCTCACTAGACGTGGGAGCGGAAACAGGCCCTTCAGCCCATCAAGCCCATGCTGACCAGCGATCACCCCGTACGCTAGCATTATCCTACACAGACTAGTGCAATTTAAACATTTCCCGAAGCCAATTAACCTACAAACCTGCGCGTCTTTGGAGTGTGGGAGGAAACCGGAGCGCCCGGAGAAAACCCACCCGGTCACAGCGAGAACATGCAAACTCTGTAAAGACAGCACACTTAGTCAGAAGGTAGACAAAAATGCTGGAGAAACTCAGCGGGTGCAGCAGCATCTATGGAGCGAAGGAAATAGGCAACGTTTCAGGTCGAAACCCTTCTTCACACCAATACGGTTCGACTCGATATGTTGCCTATTTCCTTCGCTCCATAGATGCTGCCTCACCCGCTGAGTTTCTCTAGCATTTTTGTCTACCTTCGATTTTCCAGCATCTGCAGTTCCTTCTTAAACACTCAGTCAGAATCTAGGAGCAAGCTTGGGCCACAATAGTGGGCAGGGGTAGAGTTGCTGCCTCACAGCGCCAGAGACCCGGGTTCAATCCTGACTACGGGTGCTGTCTGTACGGAGTTTGTACGTTTTCTCGTAACCTGCGTGGGTTTTCTCCGGGTGCTCCGGTTTCCTCCCACACTCCAAGGAACTTCAGGTTTGTTGGTTAAATGGCTTCTGTAAATTGTAAATTGTCCCTAGTGTGTGTGGGACAGTGCTAGTGTATGGGGTGACAGGTGAGAGAAATCCTCATTGCATCTCTAAACCCCATGTACTCCAGGGAAGGTAGACAAAAATGTTGGAGAAACTCAGCGGGTGCAGCAGCATCTATGGAGCGAAGGAAATAGGCGACGTTTCGGGCTGAAACCCTGAAGGAAATAGGCAACGTTTCAGGCCGAAACCCGGAAGGGTTTCGGGCCGAAACGTTGCCTATTTCCTTCGCTCCATAGATGCTGCTGCACCCGCTGAGTTTCTCCAGCCAAAACCCTTCTCAGACTCACAGAAACCCTTCTTCAGATGTCCTCCAGGGATGCTGTCTGACATAGAAACATAGAAAATAGGTGCAGGAGTAGGCCATTCGGCCCTTCGAGCCTGCACCGCCATTCAATATGATCATGGCTGATCATCCAACTTGGTATCCTGTACCTGCCTTCTCTCCATACCCCCTGATCCCTTTAGCCACAAGTGCCACATCTAACTCCCTCTTAAATATAGCCAATGAACTGTGTGGCCTCAACTACCTTCTGTGGCAGAAAATTCCAGAGATTCACCACTCTCTGTGTGAAAAATGTTTTCCTCATCTCGGTCCTAAAAGGCTTCCCCCTTATCCTTAAACTGTGACCCCTTGTTCTGGACTTCCCCAACATCGGGAATAATCTTCCTGCATCTAGCCTGTCCAACCCCTTGTTAGAAACATAGAAAATAGGTGCAGGATTAGAGGCCATTCGGCCCTCCGAGGCTGCACCGCCATTCAATATGATCATGGCTGATCATCCAACTCAGTATCCTGTACCTGCCTTCTCTCCATACCCCCTGATCCCCTTTAGCCACAAGGGCCACATCTAACTCCCTCTTAAATATAGCCAATGAACTGTGTGGCCTCAACTACCTTCTGTGGCAGAGAATTCCACAGATTCACCACTCTCTGTGTGAAAAAAAATGTTTTTCTCATCTCGGTCCTAAAAAACCTGCCCCTCTGAGTTACTCCAGCACTTTGCGTTCTTTGTGGCTAATGTAATTCGGCCCATCGTGTATCTGCTAGCTTCAAACTCCCCCTCCGAGCATCCAATCGGAATGTAGTCCCGGAGGGAAACTGGTTAAATCAGGCTCAGTTCTGTTCTCACAGAGATTAAGTACATGTGTTGGTAGGTTGTCATGACAGCAAAGGTTGAAAGATTTCGATCTCCTGACTCCTGCAACAATATACATTACACGGGAGCTCTCCTCATCAATATAACCTTCCTGTGGAGAATGAATGCACCAGACTAATTGGGTTAAGGTGCATAAGGCTGTAGGGAGGGACTGCACTGGGCTGGGATCACCAAAAGAGGCGGTGATTCTGGCAATTGATTGCCACGGGTGGATTTCTTTTGTGTTGTGAAACTCGCATCTGAAGGCAACATACAAAGAAAGCACACAGAGGTGGATCAGACTGTACAGACAAGAGCCAACATTGTCTGAGTGTATTCAGAGCTAATTACATCGGAGCAGGAAAATAATTAAAATGCATAGGACATGACTTCAGAATTAAGGGACAGAAGTTTAGGGGTAATATGAGGGGGAACTTCTTTACTCAGAGAGTGGTAGCGGTGTGGAATGAGCTCCCAGTGGAAGTGGTGGAGGCAGGTTCATTAGTATCATTTAAAAATAAATTGGATAGGCATATGGATGAGAAGGGAATGGAGGGTTATGGTAGGAATGCAGGCAGGTGGGACTAAGGGGAAAAAAAGTTGTTCGGCATGGACTTGTAGGGCCGAGATGGCCTGTTTCCGTGCTGTAATTGTTATATGGTTATATGGTTATATAGTTGTGCAAGATCATCAGTGTACAAATGCTGAAGGGCTGCATGGTAGTTTTATTGTAGTTTTTTAAAATTGCATCATTTTGATTCTTTTATAGTATTTTTTTGCATTTTTTTTGTTGAGGTATAGTTCGTATTTTAGTTTAGTTTAGAGATACAGCGCGAGAAAAGACCCATTCGGCCCGACCAGCGATCCCTGTACACTAGCACTATCCCACACACACAGGGGGGACAATTTACAATTCCTACCAAAGCTAATTAACCTACAAACCTGCACGTCTTTGGAGTGTGGGAGGGAAACCACGCAGGTCACGGGGAGAACGTACAAACTCCGTACAGACAGCACCCGTAGTCGGGATCGAACCTGGGTCTCAGGTGCTGTAATGTAATGTGTGCCAATGTTTTAGTGTTCCTTAGCTTCAGTGAACTTTTAAAGGAACTCTGAGGTTTACAGTAACTGGCCTCTGTAAATGACCCCCAGTGTGTAGGGAGTGGATGACCAACTGGGATAGCATGCCATCAATGTCAACTATTGGGGTGGGCTGAAGGGCCAGTTTTCACGCTGTATCTCTAAACTAAACTTGAGGGCGGCAAAGTGTCATAGCTGGTTGCGCTGTGCCTCAAAGCGCCAGAGACCCAGGTTCAATCCTAACCTCGGCTGCTGTTTGCGTGGAGTTTGCATGTTCTCCCAATGACCTCGTGGGTTTTCACCAGGTGCTCCGGTTTCCTCCCACATCCCAAAGACGTGCAGGTTTGCACTGTCATTGGCCTCGGTAAATTGCGATCAATCAATAACTTAAGTAAGTAAGTAAATAAGTTTATTGGCCAAGTATTCACATACAAGGAATTTGCCTCGGTGCTCTGCCCACAAGTAACAACATGACATTCAGTGACATTAACAGTTACGAATGACTCAGAAAACACTAAACATTAATAATAATAAAACATTAATGATAAAACACCATTGATCAAGCATGTGAACCAACAAAAAAAATAGATCAAAGGGAGGTACAGATTTTTGGCTGTTGAGTAGAGCAACTACACGTGGATAAAAACTGTTTTTTAAACACACAGGACTGAAAATTGGGGCCATATTCAAGTATTATTCCTTCTATACATTGCAGCATCTCACCCAACACAACCCCATCCCATTCCTAAACTAAAATTATGTAAGGCATAGATAAGGTAGACAGCCACAGTACATAATTACAATCGAGCCATCCACAGTGTACAGATACATGATAAGGGAATAATGTTTAGTGCAAGGTAAAGCCAGCAAAGTCTGATCAAGGATAGTCCGAGGGTCACCAATGAGGTAGATAGTAGTTCAGCACTGCTCTCTGGTTGTGGTGGGATGGTTCAGTTGCCTGATAACAGCCGGGAAGAAACTGCCCCTGAATTGGCGTCATGCTTGACATGGGCATTAGACAATAGGTGCAGGAGTAGGCCATTCAGCCCTTCCTTCGCTCCATAGATGCTGCCTCACCCACTGAGTTTCTCCAGCATTTTTGTCTACCTTCGATTTTCCAGCATCTGCAGTTCCTTCTTAAACATTTAGACAATAGACAATAGGTGCAGGAGTAGGACATTCGGCCCTTCGAGCCTGCACCGCCATTCAATGTGATCATGGCTGATCATCCCCAATCAGTACCCCATTCCTTGTGGCCAAGGGGATCAGAGGGTATGGAGAGAAGGCAGGTACGGGATACTGAGTTGGATGATCAGCCATGATCATATTAAATGGCGGTGCAGGCTCGAAGGGCCGAATGGCCTACTCCTGCACCTAATTTCTATGTTTCTATTCCTGCCTTCTCCCCATATCCCCTGACTCCGCTATTTTTAAGAGCTCTATCTAGCTCTCTCTTGAAAGCTAAGGCCGAAGGGCCTGTTCTCGTGTTGTACTGTTCATGCGTTCCAAGGGCACAGATACTTGCCCAACCCTGGCAAGAGTTACCGAGATGGCAACTAGACTCCGTGGCCTTGCCAGCTGGCGTGACGTTCTTCATTGGGGAGCCCCGGATCGAGAGTGTGGCTAGGAGCCAAATTACCCTGTGGCGCGCTGTGAATACTCTCCAAACAGTCGTAATGCCAGCGTTGTGTGGGAGAATTTTTGTGTTATTGCGGTAAAAAGGAGGAGAAAGGATTTACACAGAGGCCATGCTAATCTCCACATCATCGCAGTTGAGAAATATGGACCCTTTCACAAATCTGTGTGCCCTCCAGGGAAAGGGAAGGATTATGTGGAATAGCATTGAATAAGGCCCACATAGTCCATAGGCCTCATGTGGAGTGCGATTGAACAGAGATATGTTTGGCCAATTGATTTTCAATGGCTGTTTTTTTTAAGTTTAGTTTAGTTTAGAGATACAGCGCGGAAACAGGCCCTTCTGTCTACCGATCCACGCTGTCTAACGATCCCCGAACACACTCTGGGGACAATTTACAATTTACTGAAGCCAATTAACCTACAAACCTGGACCTACAAATCTTTGGACAGATGCGACATGAAAAAAGATTTGGTCCACTAAGATTCCTTTTAATTTACAGTCATTATTCAAGATAAATTCTATCCCACGCAAGGAATTTTGTGTGTTTATGTGAGCTGCCCAGAGCCTTGTAAATTCTTCTTCTTTATAGACAATATAATCTTATAGAATCTTATAGAAACTTACAAAATTCTTAAGGGGTTGGACAGGCTAGATGCAGGAAGATTGTTCCCGATGTTGGGGAAGTCCAGGACAAGGGGTCACAGCTTAAGGATAAGGGGGAAATCCTTTAAAACCGAGATGAGAAGAACTTTTTTCACACAGAGAGTGGTGAATCTCTGGAACTCTCTGCCACAGAGGGTAGTCGAGGCCAGTTCATTGGCTATATTTAAGAGGGAGTTAGATGTGGCCCTTGTGGCTAAGGGGATCAGGGGGTATGGAGAGAAGGCAGGTACGGGATACTGAGTTGGATGATCAGCCATGATCATATTGAATGGCGGTGCAGGCTCGAAGGGCCGAATGGCCTACTCCTGCACCTAATTGCTATGTTTCTATATTTCTATGACAATAGACAACAGGTGCAGGAGGAGGCCATTCGACCCTTCGAGCCAGCACCGCCATTCAATATGATCATGGCTGATCATCCCCAATCAGTACCCCGTTCCTGCCTTCTACCCATCAACGTAGACAAAAGTGCTGGAGAAACTCAGCGGGTGCGGCAGCATCTATGGAGCGAAGGAAATAGGAATTTCCTTCGTTCCATAGATGCTGCTGCACCTGCTGAGTTTCTCCAGCACTTTTGTCTACCTTCGATTTTCCAGCATCTGCAGTTCCTTCTAAAACATTCTCCCATTCACCCGTATTACTTATCAGAAATCTATCTATCTCTGCCTTCAAAATATCCACTGACTTCTGTGACAATGAATTCCACAGATTCACCACCCTCTGACAAAAGAAATTTCCTCCACATCTCCTTCCTAAAAGAACGTACTTTAATTCTGAGGCTGTGGCCTCTGGTCCTAGACCCCCCCACTAGTGGAAACATCCTCTCCACATCCACTCTATCCAAGCCTTCCACTGATCTGTATATTTCCAACGTGCTGGCAGGAGGTCATGATACTGCTTGGTGGCCGATTAGGAAAAGGGGAGATGCAACGAGACCTGGTTGTCATGGTACACCAGTCATTGAAAGTAGGAATGCAGGTGCAGCAGGCAGTGAAGAAAGCAAATGGTATGTTAGCATTCATAGCAAAAGGATTTGAGTATAAGAGCAGGGAGGTTCTACTGCAGTTGTACAGGGTCTTGGTGAGACCACACCTGGAGTATTGCGTACAGTTTTGGTCTCCAAATCTGAGGAAAGACATTATTGCCATAGAGGGAGTACAGAGAAGGTTCACCAGACTGATTCCTGGGATGTCAGGACTTTCACATGAAGAAAGACTGGATAGACTCGGCTTGTACACGTTGGAATTCAGAAGACTGAGGGGGGATCTTATAGAAACTTGCAAAATTCTTAAGGGGTTGGACAGGCTAGATGCAGGAAGATTGTTCCTGATGTTGGGGAAGTCCAGAACAAGGGGTCACAGTTTAAGGATAAGGGGGAAATCTTTTAGGACCGAGATGAGGAAAACATTTTTCACACAGAGAGTGGTGAATCTCTGGAATTCTCTGCCACAGAAGGTAGTTGAGGCCACACAGTTCATTGGCTATATTTAAGAGGGAGTTAGATGTGGCCCTTGTGTTCCAATATTTATGATGGTGGTTCTCTGTGGATTCAGTGGTGTGGCTCTGATTGATGCAAGCACTCTCACTCCAGTTACCACTGTCTCTCACGGAGAGATGCATTCAGGACCCCTCCACATTGTCCCAGTGGAAAATTAATATTTAAGAAGCATTTAACGAGCCCTTGTATAATCAACTTAGCACTTGCGAAGAGCAAGTCCCCAAGCATCTTGCAACCAATTAGATTTCTTTGCAGTGCTACCATCACTTATCTCTTGTACGTCGATCCAGTAGCTCATCGGGTCAGCGGAGAGCGATGAGATAAACGAGAAGATAGTTGGCGGCACGGCGGCGCAGCGGGTAGAGCTGCTGCCTCACAGCGCCAGAGACCCGGGTTCGATCCCAACTATGGGTGCTCTCTGTACGGAGTTTGTGCGTTCTCCCCGTGACCTGCGTGGGTTTTCTCCGAGATCTTCAGTTTCCTCCCACACTCCAAAGACGTGCAGATCTATAGGTTAATTGACTTGGTGTAAGGGCCTGTTTCCGCGCTGTATCTCTAAACTAAACTAAGATGATCTTATTTCGTTGCACTGCTCACGTTATGGTGGACCTCCTCTTTACCCATGGAGGGAGGGAACATCTGATGACCGTTTGACCGCTCTGGGTCTGTACTCACTAGAGTTTAAAAGGATGAGGGAGGACCTCATTGATACTTACCGAAGAGTGAAAGGCTTGGATAGAGTGGATGTGGGGAAGATGTTTCCACTAGATAGATCAGCCATGATTGAATGGCAGAGTAGACTTGATGGGGCGAGTGCTCTCTCCCCAGACCATCCCTCCCCAACCTCCCTTCCATTGACTCCATCTACACTTCACGTTGCCTCGGCAAGGCCAGCAGCATAATCAAGGACACAATCCCTCTTGGGGTTTTTTTTAGAGATACAGCATGGTGACATGCACTTCGGCCCAGCAACTCCACACCGACTCCCGCACGTTAATACTATCCTACACACACTAGCGACAATTCCCACTTATACCAAGGCAATTTACCTATAAACCTGCACGTCTTTGGAGTGTGGGAGAAATCCGAAGATCCCGGAGAAGACCCAGGCAGGTCACGGGGAGAATTCACCAGACTGATTCCTGGGATGTCAGGACTTTCATATGAAGAAAGACTGGATAGACTCGATTTGTACTCGCTGGAATTTAGGAGATTGAGGTGGGATCTTATAGAAACTTACAAAATTCTTAAGGGGTTGGACTGGCTAGATGCAGGAAGATTATTCCCGATGTTGAAGAAGTCCAGAACAAGGGATCACACAGTTTAAGGATAAGGGGGAAATCTTTTAGGACCGAGATGCGAAAATCATTTTTTACACAGACAGTGGTGAATCTCTGGAACTCTCTGCCACAGAAGGTAGTTGAGGCCACACAGTTCATTGGCTATATTTAAGAGGGAGTTAGATGTGGCCCTTGTGGCTAAAGGGATCAGGGGGTATGGAGAGAAGGCAGGGATGGGATACTGAGTTGGATGATCAGCCATGATCATATTGAATGGCGGTGCAGGCTCGAAGGGCCGCATGGCCCCTACTCCTGCACCTATTTTCTATGTTTCTATGGAAATAGGCAACGTTTCGGGCCGAAACCCTTCCGGGTTTCGGCCCAAAACGTTGCCTATTTCCTTCGCTCCATAGATGCTGCCACACACAGACCAGCGATGTAATGTACAAACTCTGTACAGACAGCACCCACATTCGGGATTGAACCTGAGTTTCTGATTCTGCAAAAGCGCTGAAAGGCAGCAACTCTACCGCTGCGCCACCGTGCTGCCTCTTCTTCCCTCTCCCATTTCATTCCTTGCAGTTAAATTCCCCAACTACCCAGCTGGGAAGCGAACTCACATCTGTAGATCAATGGACCACGCCTCTCGATTCTAATCCAATGATTTTTCCATGATGCTACCATAACCCTCTAGGAATCACTCTCATTTCCATCATGCTAAAGGCAATGCTTCACTGATCATAACCCGCCAAGCAAAACACTCCGTTTAAGAAGGAACTGCAGATGCTGGAAAATCGAAGGTGGACAAAAATGCTGGAGAAACTCAGCGGGTGCAGCAGCATCTATGGAGTGAAGGAAATAGGCGACGTTTCGGGTCGAGACCCTTCGTCAGACTGATGTGGGGGGGGGGGGGAAAGAAGAAAGGAAGGGGTGGAGACAGTGGGCTGAGGGAGAGCTGAGAAGGGGAGGAGAAAGTGAGGACTACCTGAAATTAATGTTCATACCACTGGGGTACAAACTGGGCACAAAACACTCCCATCGTTCCTCTCCCTGGAACTTTTGCCAATTACATAATTTCGTCCAGCTGAAGCTAATTATTTCTCATTATTCTTTTCTATCCAAAACATTCATGACTTAATGACCATCACACTGGATGGCCACCAGTGGTCACAGGTGTGGAAGGCAACCTCATCTCCATTACACAGATACATCTCTTCACCAGATGAATGGTGTCCAGGGTCTGGCCTCCCCAGAGGAGCATGGGTGAAGCTCAACAGACTTGGTGCTGGTGGAGTTGGGTGTTTCAACGCCAGCGTGTGGAGATGGGAACTCCCGCTGCCAGAGCCCAGCCTGTGTATGTGGGGCAGACCAACACACAGCCAACCATGTCATCTCTGGGTGCCCGCTCTACCACCCACCACATGGAGCTGTGTCAGGGCCTGGCAGACATTGACACCAGCAGAGACAACAACCTGGCTGCTCAAACATAGAAACATAGACAATGGGTGCAGGAGTAGGCCATTCGGCCCTTCGAGCCTACACCGCCATTCAACATGATCATCCAACTCAGTATCCCATACCTGCCTTCTCTCCATACCCCCTGATGCGTTTAGCCCCAAGGGCCACATCTAACTCCCTCTTAAATATAGACCTCAACACCCAGCTTGAGATCTAACCATTCCTTTGGTTGATCGATGGTAGACAAAATTGCTGGAGAAACTCAGTGGGTGAGGCAGCATCTATGGAGCGAAGGAAATAGGTGACGTTTCGGGTCGAGACCCTTCTTCAGAATCTGGAGGTGTGCGTTTTCACACTTCTGTACCTATTAGTTGATGCGGGAGGAGAGAAGAGGGATCCAACTGGTCCTTGATTATGCTGCTGGCCTTGCCGAGGCAACGTGAGGTATAGACCAAGTCAAGTCAAGTTTATTTGTCACATACACATACGAGATGTGCAGTGAAATGAAAGTGGCAATGCTCACGGACTTTTGTGCAAAAGACAAACAACAAAACAACCAAACAAATTATAAACACAATCATAACACACATATTATTTTACATAATAATAACAGAAGGAAAAACGTTCTGTAGAGTTAGTCCCTGGTGAGATAGGCGTTTACAGTCCGAATTGCCTCTGGGAAGAAACTCCTTCTCAACCTCTCCGTTCTCACCGCATGGCAACGGAGGCGTTTGCCTGACCGTAGCAGCTGGAACAGTCCGTTGCAGGGGTGGAAGGGGTCTCTCATGATTTTGTTTGCTCTGGAGTTGCACCTCCTGTTGTATAGTTCCTGCAGGGGGGCGAGTGAAGTTCCCATAGTGCATTCGGCCGAACGCACTACTCTCTGCAGAGCCTTCTTGTCCTTGGCAGAGCAATTCCCAAACCAGATGGTAATGTTCCCGGACAAGATGCTTTCCACCGCCGCTGCATAGAAGCACTGGAGGATCCTCGGAGACACTCTGAGTTTCCTCAATTGCCTGAGGTGGTAAAGGCGCTGCCTTGCCTTACTCACCATGATGTCACCAGATGGAGTCAATAGAAGGGAGGTTGACACAAAAAGCTGGGGTGACTCAACGGGGCAGGCAGCATCTCTGGAGAGAAGGGATGGGTGACGTTTCGGGTTGAGACTGATATAGAAGAGAGGTTGGTTTGTTCCTGGTTTCTACACCACCGGCATTGTTTAACCAACCCCATCACTACATTCCCCCAAAGGATCTCCAATTCCTTGTGATTAATCTGTGCATGTATGAGTTAGCAGTGAGGTTACAGCGTGTTATTGGGATTAAATCGGAACATTAACGGGTTAACCACCCATATTATTGAAATCAAACTGCAATATGACATTGAGTTATTGGAATTGCATAGCGATGAAGGTTAAATCGGCAACTTTACGGGAGACCAACTTGGTTCAAGATTACAAGTTTACAGAGTTGATGTGGACAAGCTTTTCCCTTTGAGAATAGGGAAGATTCAAACAAGAGGACATGACTTCAGAATTAAGGGACAGAAGTTTAGGGGTAATATAAGGGGGAACTTCTTTACGCAGAGAGTGGTGGCGGTGTGGAATGAGCTCCCAGTGGAAGTGGTGGAGGCAGGTTCATTGGTATCATTTAAAAGTAAATTGGATAGGCATATGGATGAGAAGGGAATGGAGGGTTATGGTATGAGTGCAGGCAGGTGGGACTAAGGGGAAAAAAAAGAAAAAAAATTTGTTCGGCATGGACTTGTAGGGCCGAGATGGCCTGTTTCCGTGCTGTAATTGTTATATGGTTATATGGTTACATTGTTATTAGGGTTAACTACCTTACACAAAAGGGAGTAGAAAAAGGTAACTCTTTTTATTAAGAAGCTGAGAAAATGGATGTTGAAAATTTCAAGACCAAAAGTTAAGATAAATTAGTAGAACAAGGAATGAAATTAGAGTTCTTGAGTTTAGAGACACATATGTAAACATATCCTTCCACCCACTCAGTCCACATTGAAGAAGAGTCTCGACTCGAAATGACTGAGGTCTTCGGTCTGAAGAAGGGTCTCAACCCGAAACATCACCCATTCCTTTTCTCCAAAGATGCTGCCTGACCCACTGAGTTACTCCAGCATTTTGTGTCTATATTCGGTATAAACCAGCATCTGCAGTTTGTTCATAAACTATGTCTTCATAGACCTGTAATTCTCACAAACAACATGAGGTGTCCAGAACAATTTAGTTTTTAAATACCTCGATGATTTCTCTCCCGTTTTTTATTGACAGTAGAAAATTGATTTTCCAATTTCTGGAGATTCCAGAAGTGCCCTAGAGAATTTGGAACCCTATTAGTGAGCCTTTCAACTCGTAATTCTGTTTTATTTCTCTTATTTCAATGTTCACATCTTTCCTGCAGCTGCTCGTTGCAAATGGATTCTCTTTTTCAAGAAATATTGCTAACCCGGTTAAATATCAAAACAAATTGTGGATCTAAATAACAACATCTCAGGGCAAATTCAATAAAGAGCTTTAAAGATGGTCATTTCTAACTGCTGAAGGAAGCACTTAAAGAGTTGAGAACTCTCAGGAAAGCCTGAAGAATAACCTGAGGAATAAATAAGATTAAATAAACATTAGAACACAAGCGGCAATATCTACTAAAGAACGAAAGAGAAACAAAACGTAAAGACATACTAGCCCACCAAGGAGAAACTCAAACTCGTAGACTGATACGACATGGATCGAGGCCCTTCAGCCCAAATTTGTCTTTCGGTCTAACTTTTTGTTTAGGTCAACATTGATGTTGACAGGTCAGCTTGGGTCTGTTTTCATGTTGTATTTCTAAAGTATAAAGTCTAAAGTCAAGAGTTAAGAGTCAAGAGCGTTTAAAGGGCCTGTCCCACTTGGGCGTCATTTGCGTGCAAAGATTTTGTGAGATGTTTGAGAAAATAATTTTTCACACAGAGAGTGGTGAATCTGTGGAATTCTCTGCCACAGAGGGTAGTTGAGGCCACACAGTTCATTGGCTATATTTAAGAGGGAGTTAGATGTTGCCCTTGTGGCTAAAGGGATCAGGGGGTATGGAGAGAAGGCAGGGATGGGATACTGAGTTGGATGATCATATTGAATGCTGGTGCAGGCTCGAAGGGCCGAATGGCCTCTACTCCTGCACCTATTGTCTATATCTATGAATCCCTAAATCCTGGGGCATCACGCGCGACCACGCGTCACTGCCTCACCACGTGCCATGCGTGCGTAACGCACGCCCTGCGCACATCACGTTCTCGTCGCGACACATAAATGACGACACGCAAATGACACCTAAGTGGGACAGCCCCTTTATTATCCTGTGTCCCAGATAGAACAATAACATTCTCACTTGCTGCAGCGCAACAGAATATGTAAACATTATAAATAATATGACAAAAACTCAGGGAACAAAAAAAGAGCAAACAATAACTGTGTATTACACTTATAATAATGACATTTATATAATTATTAGTTATAATAACATACAAAAGTCTATTGTAGTTCATAGTTTATGAGGGTGTAGTGTTTAGTAGCCTGATGGCTGTCAGGAAGAGGCTGTTCCTGAACCTGGACATTACAGTTCTCAGGCTCCTGTACCATCTTCCTGATGGCAGTGGTGAGATGAGTGTGTGGCCAGGGTTTTATGGGTCCAAAGACTCCATGCCCCTTTTTGAGGGTTATGTTCATGCCTGGATATCCCTTGAAAAGGAGCAGGTGTTATCCTCTGGCACCAAGGAGGGGCTCCGAGACCGTTGGGCACTGTAAGGCATTGACATTGACCGTATCTCTAAAGTCCAAAATCTAAAAACAGAATCCAAGCCGAGAATCGATGAGTTAGGTTCATTGAGAGCGCTGCCTAATAGCATAGTTGATGATTGAGAGTGGACTGATAGGGCAGGAGCCAGCAAGGTTCAGTTTGTTATGGGCAGAAGGCAAAATGACAATCACTAGGTTATAGCCTTAAAATGCTGGAGTAACTCAGCGGGACAGGCAGCATCTCTGGAGGGAAGAAATGGGTGATGTTGCATGTCAAGTCAAGGGAGTTTATTGTCATGTGCCCCAGATAGGACAATGAAATTCTTGCTTGCTGCAGCACGACAGAATATGCAAACATAATACAGACCAGGGGAATAAAAGTTCAATGTGTCTATATACCATAGACCACATATATACACAATAAATAAGCCTTTCTTCGAGACCCTTCTTCAGACTGAGATTCGGGGAAAGGGAAACGAGAGATATAGATGGTGAAATGGAGAGATAGAAACATAGAAATTAGGCGCAGGAGTAGGCCATTCGGCCCTTCGAGCCTGCACCGCCATTCAATATGATCATGGCTGATCATCCAACTCAGTATCCCGTACCTGCCTTCTCTCCATACCCTCTGATCCCCTTAGCCACAAGGGCCACATCTAACTCCCTCTTAAATATAGCCAATGAACTGTGGCCTCAACTACCCTCTGTGGCAGAGAGTTCCAGAGATTCACCACTCTCTGTGTGAAAAAAGTTCTCCTCATCTCGGTTTTAAAGGATTTCCCCCTTATCCTTAAGCTGTGACCAGTTGTCCTGGACTTCCCCAACATCGGGAACAATCTTCCTGCATCTAGCCTGTCCAACCCCTTAAGAATTTTGTACGTTTCTATAAGATCCCCTCTCAATCTCCTAAATTCTAGAAAGTATAAACCAAGTCTATCCAGTCTTTCTTCATAAGACAGTCCTGACATCCCAGGAATCAGTCTGGTGAACCTTCTCAGCACTCCCTCTATGGCAATAATGTCCTTCCTCAGATTTGGAGACCAAAACTGTATGCAGTACTCCAGATGTGGTCTCACCAAGACCCTGTACAACTGCAGTAGAACCTCCCTGCTCCTATACCCAAATCCTTTTGCTATGAACATAATACAGAACAGGGGATAAAAGTTCAATGTGTCTATATACCATAGACCACATATATACACAATAAATAAACCCTTCTTCGAGACCCTTCTTCAGTCTGAGATTCGGGGAAAGGGAAACGAGAGATATAGATGGTGATATGGAGAGATGTGGAACAAATGGATGAAAGATATACAAAGAGGTATCGCTGAACAAGGAGACAGGCCCCTTGTTAGCTGTGGCATGATGAAGATGTGTAACAATGACTAGACCAACACTGTAACTATGTTTAGTGGAGCAGTGAGACTACAGATGTATTTTTAAGGCATTTCTTAAGGCAGTGGATATTTTTTTAGGCAGTGATAAATAGATTCTTGATTAGTACAGGTGTCAGGGGTTATGGGGAGAAGGCAGGAGAATGGGGTTGGGAGGGAGAGATAGATCAGCCATGGTTGAATGGCGGAGTAGATTTGATGGGCCGAATGGCCTATTTCTGCTCCTATCATTTATGACCTTACGGTAACACCTGTGGGAGTGATGTCCAGTGTCCTAGCCTTTTCTGTACCCAGTTCACTCAGCTATCGAAGATGGACACAAAGTACTGGCGTAACTTAGCGGGTCAGGCAACATCTCTGGAGTGAAGGAATAGGTGATGTTGGGATCGAGACCCGTCTTCAGACTGGACATCTCACACAGATCTCGTGTGGAATCAGTTGTTGGCCGATGAATGTCTTCCACGCTGGCAGGGTCCTCAGGGCTGGCCAAGATGGATCATCTGCCTGCCACTTCTGGTTAAAATCACCATTATCTTTGCATCGTAGGTGCCAGGCTCCAATGGTTAGTGAGAATGGAAATGTTCTTGGACCATGCCTCGTCCACAAGCTGTTTAATTTTCATCATTATTCATAACTAGATGTTGGTCCGAAGTCAAAGTTGGGATCTGCAAATCAACTCCCCCATCTGAATGTCATTTTAAAGCTCACAGAGATGGCATTTGGACAGGATTAGTTTAGTTTAGTTGGGAGATGCAGTGCGTAAACAGGTCCACCAAGTCCACACCGACCAGCGATCCCCGCACACTAACACTATCCTACACACACCCAGGACAATTTAACATTTACACCAAGCCAATTAACCTACAAACCGGTACGTCTTTGGAGTGTGGGAGGAAACCGGAGCACCCAGAGAAAACCCACGCAGGTCACGGGGAGAGAGTGCAAACTCCGTACAGACAGCACCCGAAGTCGGGATGGAACCTTCTGGCACTGTGAGATCCACCACAAAACCACCACCCTGCCGCCAGGTAAATGGGCAGGAAAGGTTGAGAGGAATAAGGGCCAAACGTGGGCAGGTGGAACTAATGTAGATGCAGCATCTTATCTAGCATGAGCAAGTAGGGCCGAAGGGCCTGTTTCCGTGCTGTATTCCACGGGTAAATATACCCCAAGTTGGGAACTCTTGGTCTAGGATCAGCAGTCATAGCCTCAGCATTAAAGGACATTCCTTTACGATGAGGAGGAATCTCTTTAGTCAGAGGGTGATGAATCTGTGGAATTCATTGCCACAGACGGCTGTGGAGGCCACAAGTCAATGGATATATTTAAGGCAGAGATAGATAGATTCTTGATTAGTGCGGGTGTCAGTGGTTATGGGGAGAAGGCAGGAGAATGGGGTTAGGAGGGAGAGATAGATCAGCCATTGTTGAATGGCAGAGTAGACTTGATGGGCCGAATGGCCTAATTCTGCTCCAATCACTTGTGAAAACAGGGAGCAATTGGACCAAAACAACCTATTAAAATGACTTTATTATAAACACTTATCACCTGTCTGCTTTTCTGATTATATAAATAATCATATTTTAAAATATATAATTTTATTTATTTACAGTTTTAATAATAAGCAGCACCTCCTCCTCCCTCTCATCTAATTCCCAGACTTGTCAAATATGCAATCAAACTGTTTTTATGCTGCACAGCTGCAGATAGACACAGAATTGCTGGAGTAACTCAGCGGGACAGGCAGCATCTCTGCAGAAAAGGAATGGGTGACGTTTCGGGTCGAGACTCTTCTTCAGACCGAGTCACCTTGTGGTTAGAGTCATGAGAGAGGTCATAAATGATAGGGGCAAAAGGAGGCCATTCGGCCCTTCAGGCTGATCTATCTCTCCCCCCTAACCCCATTCTCCTGCCTTCTCCCCATAACCCCTAACACTAGAAGTGGGGGTGACAGGCTGTTGGCAGTGAGGAGCCCCAGACAAGAGCACGGATGTATAATGCATGGCTGAACCCTTGTCTGGCCACATTTGGAATATTTTAGTTTAGTTTTAGAGATACAGCATGGAAACAGGCCCTTCGTAACGACCAGTGATCCCTGCACATTGACACTGTTTTACACACACACTAGGGGCAGTTGACACTTTTACCAAGCCAATTCACCGACAAACCTGTTCGTCTTTGAGGTGTGGGAGGAAACCGAAGATCTTGGATAAAACTCAACGCGGTCACGGGGATAACGTGCAAACTCCGTACAGACAGCACCCGTTGTCGGGATCGAACCCGGGTCTCCAGCGCTGCAATCGCTGTAAGGCAGCAACTCTACCGCTGCGCCACAGGATTGTGAGCAGTCTTTGGCCCCATATATGAGGAAGAATGATTCTGGGCACGACTTACTCGCTGGAGTTTAGAAGGATGATAGGGAATCTCATTTAAATTTACTGAATAATTAAAGGTCTGGATAGAGTAGACGTGGAGAGGATGTTTCTACTCGTGGGAGAGTCTAGGACCAGAGGGCACAGCCTCAGAATAAAAGGAAATACCTTCAGAAAGATGAGGAGGAATATCTTTAATCAGTGGGTGGTGAATCTGTGGAATGCATTGCTACAGATGGCTGTGGAGGCCAAGCCGTTGGGTGTTTTTCGAGCAGAGGTTGATAGGTTCTTGATTAGTACGGGCGTCAAGGGTTAGGTGGGGAAGACAGGAGAATGGGTTTGAGAGGGAAAAATAGATCAGCCATGATTGATTGGCGGAGTAGACTCGATGGACTGAATGTTTAAGAAGAAACTGCAGATGCTGGAAAATCGAAGGTAGATAAAAGTGCTGGAGAAACTCAGTGGGTGCAGCAGCATCTACGGAGCGAAGGAAATAGGCAACGTTTCGGACCGAAACGTTGCCTATTTCCTTCGCTCCGTAGATGCTGCTGCACCCGCTGAGTTTCTCCAGCATTTTTGTCTTATCTACCTTCGATGGATTGAATGGCCTGTTTCTGCTCTGACTTTTGGATGGGGTGGGGGAGAGGCATTCGCAGTGAATGTTTGTCCACATGGGTATATCAAAAGCCAACTGCGGGCATTGCCTATCTTGGTGGATGACTCTGAAACAAGGAACACCATTGGGACTGAATCTACAGCAAATGATGTGAAATTGATTCATATCAGTTATGCAATTAGGCAAATTAAATTTAATATGGATATAAGTGTGAAGCATGCGTTAGGAGCTTCTTAGACTCTACAATGAAGAGAATAGAATGAGACAGCAGTCACCAGGGATTGACAGCAGCTCATCAATTTACAGCAATGATTAATGCAGGGGTTGAATTATGATCTACAGTAACTAGGACACAACAACAAATAGTCACAATATTGCAGGTGCCCAAAATCTAAAACATAAACAGAAAATCGCAGCAAGTCAGGCAGCATCTGCGGAAGGGAAAATGGTCAACGTCTCAGGGGCTGCATCCCTTTGCATCCCAGCATCGCCAAGGACCGCTCTCACCCCAACCATGGACTGTTTAACCTCCTACCATCAGGGAGGCGCTACAGGTCTCTCCGTTGCCGAACCAGCAGGTCGAGGAACAGCTTCTTCCCGGCAGCTGTCACTCTACTCAACAACGTACCTCGGTGACTGCCAATCACCACCCCCCCCCCGGACACTTATTATTATTTATTCAAATCATTTGCTATGTCGCTCTTCCAGGGAGATGCTAAATGCATTTTGTTGTCTCTGTACTGTACACTGACAATGACAATTAAAATTGAATCTGAATCTGAATCTGAATCTTTGAGTTCTACAGCTAACTGTGACATATTTCGCTTGGGCAGCTTATAACCCAGTGGTACGAAGCAGTCTGAAGAAGGGTCTCAACCCAAAACGTCACCCATTCCTTCTCTCCAGAGATGCTGCCTGTCCCGCTGAGTTACTCCAGCTTTTTGTGTCTTATCTTTCAGCCTAATTCATCCATCCTAAACGAGTTTATTTCAGTTTAGAGATACAACGCAGAAACAGGCCCTTCGACCCACCGAGTCCACACTGACCACCAGCGATCCCTGCACACTAACACTATCCTACACACTCTAGGGACAATTTACATTTACACCAAGCCAATTCACCTGCAAACCTGCACGTCTTTGGAGTGTGGGAGGAAACCGAAGATCCCAGAGAAAACCCACGCAGGTCACGGGGAGAACGTGCAAACTCCGTATAGACAGCGCCCGTAGTCTGGATCGAACCTGGGACCCGGGGATCTGGTGCTGTAGTCTTACTTTCCTGAGTTACTCACGAATTCTCCCGAGTTTTCCCCTTGAATCAAACTCGGAGATGCCAGCCGTGGGCACTCTTTTTTTCAAACATGCTGAAAAAATGTTCTGACTTAAGGGCTTGTCCCACTATACGAGTTCATTCCAAGAGCTCTCCAGCGTTTAAAAAAAATCAAACTCGTGGTAAGCACGGAGAATGTACGTAGCGGGTACGTCGGAGCTCGGGGACGCCTCTTAGCGGCTCGTAACGCTAACTGCAGGTATTCAGGAAGCTCGTGAAGATTTTTGAACATGTTGAAAAATGTCCACGAGAGCCCTGAGTACCCACGAGCGGCTATTAGTGTAATTCTCCGAGTTCGAATCAGGGGAAACTCGGGAGAATTCTTGAATTAGCTCGTACAGTGGGACAGGTCCTTTACCTGATGCCCCGAGTACCTACAGCTGACACTACGAGCCGCTACGGAGGTGGAACGTGTTTCTAGCTTCAGGTTCCTGGGAGTCAACATCTCCGATGACCTCTCTTGGACCCACAATACCTCTACTCTGATCAAGAAGGCTCATCAGCGTCTCTTCTTCCTGAGGATACTGAAGAAGGTCCATCTGTCTCCTCAGATCCTGGTGAACTTCTACTGCTGCACCATCGAGAGCATCCTTACCAACTGCATCACAGTATGGTATGGCAACTGCTCTGTCTCCGACCGGAAGGCATTGCAGAGGGTGGTGAAAATTGCCCAACGCATCACCGGTTCCTCGCTCCCCTCCATTGAGTCTGTCCAAAGCAAGCGTTGTCTGTGGAGGGCGCTCAGCATCGCCAAGGACTGCTCTCACCCCAACCATGGACTGTTTACCCTCCTACCATCCGGGAGGCGCTACAGGTCTCTCCGTTGCCGAACCAGCAGGTCGAGGAACAGCTTCTTCCCGGCGGCTGTCACTCTACTCAACAACGTACCTCGGTGACTGCCAATCACCACCCCCCCCCGGACACTTATTATTATTTATTCAAATCATTTGCTATGTCGCTCTTCCAGGGAGATGCTAAATGCATTTCGTTGTCTCTGTACTGTACACTGACAATGACAATTAAAATTGAATCTGAATCTGAATTTGAATCTGAATATCTACGGACTCCTACGGACTCGCTATGGACATTCTCCGAGTTTGAATCAAGGGGGAAACTCGGGAGAATTCGTGAGTAACTCAGGAAAGTGGGACAAGGGCTTTAAGGCAGCAACTCTATTGCTGCGTCCTGTATTGAGGATTTTGATACAGGTGTACTGTTGGTGGGAGATTCTGAATGTTCGCTGACTTTTCCTCGTCCTTGCTTATTCCGGCTCCTCTCTGGACGGTGTGCTTGCTCCTGGCAAGGACAATGTGTTGTGTTCCAAAGGAGATGGTCAAATCCCAGGTGGCGTCAGGCTTTGTTGAGCCAGTGCTGCTCCTCATGGGTCAGTGCTGGAGTTGATATTTTTATTTTAGGGTGGGGGATTTGGGAATTAAAAGTTAGGTAGATGGTCCTGCAAATTGACAAAAATATCTCCCCCCAAACCCAAATCATTCACGATGCAACCACAATGAAACCATCACAGCTCCAGAGGCACCAGTTCAAACCTGACCTCCCTTGCTATCTGTGTGGAGTTTGCATGTTCTCCCTGTGACCATGTGGGATTCCGCGGTTGAATTGATGGGAGAGTCCTACAGGTCACCAACAGGCCCTTCGCCCCAACTTGCCCATGTTGTCCCATCACAGCAGTTAGTCCCATTTTGCCCATAACCCTCTAAACCTTTCATATCCAGGTCCCACCTGTCCAAATATCTTTTAAACATTGTTATTCTCCCCAAGTCCCCCTCATTTCCCTCCTGGATTTAAAACTCCAGGTTTTGAAATGAATCAGAAACCATATGCAAAACAGGAGCCATGGCAATAGTGGGCCCCACCTTACCTGAGCCCAGCCAACAATGGACCTTTGTGGGCTCCACCTTCCCTGAGCCCAGCCAATAATGCAGCATTGTGGGCTCCGCCTTTCCTGAGCTCAGCCAACAATTGACCTTTGTGGGCTCCACCTTCCCTGAACTCAGCCAATAATGCAGCATTGTGGGCTCCACCTTCCCTGAGCCCAGCCAACAATGGAGCATTGTGGGCTCCGCCTTACCTGAGCCCAGCCAACAATTGACCATTGTGGGCTCCGCCTTACCTGAGCCTCAGCCAACAATGGAGCATTGTGGGCTCCAACTTACCTGAACTCAGCCAACAATGGAGCATTGTGGGCTCCACCTTACCTGAGCTCAGCCAACAATTGACCATTGTGGGCTCCACCTTCCCTGAACTCAGCCAACAATGGAGCATTGTGGGCTCCGCCTTACCTGAGCCCAGCCAACAATGGACCTATGTGGGCCATTCCCTTATCATGTATCTGTACACTGTAAATGGATCGATTGTAATCATGTATTGTCTTTCTGCTGACTGATTAGCACGCAACAAAAGCTTTTCCCTGTATCTCGGTACATGTGACAATAAACTAAACTGCTAATGGGATAATAAAGAGGAACCTCGCTCAATATCTCATCTGAATTGGAACTATTCTGGGGCCAGTTGATGGGACAGTGTTGTGCAAACTTTACTCTGTGCCTGAACGGGATTGTGCCTCTCCTAGACCTATTTGATGCAACAGTGTGGAGGTACCTTCATGTTTGGGACAGTGATTCAGTCACAGACATGACCTGAGATTTGAGCTCCATTTAGACAATAGACAATAGGTGCAGGTGTAGGCCATTTGGCCCTTCGAGCCAGCACTGCCATTCAATGTGATCACGGCTGATCATCCCTAATCAGTACCACAAGCTCCAAGTTGAGCCAATGGACAATAGGTGCAGGAGTAGGCCATTTGGACTAAGTTACCTGCTGAGTGATTGACTGGAGACAGAGCTCTCCAAACCACCTCCATTAATAAACAGCGTCCCTTTAAGTGCAGAGCGACTCTTCCATTAAAGAGCTGGCTTGTTGCAACACTTCACCTTACACAGATCTATAAATCAATGCCATCCCCTGATCACAGGGCACCATGCCTGCTAACTATCTCCCAACAGCCAGCCAGAGCCATCGCTGCTATCTACACGGCAGGTCTGATCACAACTGCTGTATCTGCACATTGGCTGTGTTAATGTTCACAGACTCTCATTGCATTGTCAGTTAACTCCAGCAGAGATGTGTGCAACAAAAGAAAGATAACAGCCAATTAAATAAAGGAGTGTGTAGGAAATAGTTGCACTGTAAACCAAAGAGAGACACAAAATGCTGGAGTAACTCAGCGGGACAGGCAACATCTCTGGAGAGAAGGAATGGGTGACGTTTCGGGTCGAGACCCTTCTTCACTTTCTCTAGACTTTTGAGGGGGGATCTTATAGAAACTTACAAAATTCTCAAGGGGTTGGACAGGCTAGATGCAGGAAGATTGTTCCCGATGTTGGGGAAGTCCAGAACAAGGGGAAGTCCAGAACAAGGGGTCACACAGTTTAAGGATAAGGGGGAAGTCCTTTAAGACCGAGATGAGAAAAACATTATTCACACAGAGAGTGGTGAATTTGTGGAATTCTCTGCCACAGAAGGTAGTTGAGGCCACAGTCCATTGGCTATATTTAAGAGGGAGTTAGATGTGGCCCTTGTGGCTAAAGGGATCAGGGGGTATGGAGAGAAGGCAGGTACAGGATACTGAGTTGGATGATCACCCATGATCATATTGAATGGCGGTACAGGCTCGAAGGGCCGA
>NC_073415.1:10644263-10651763 GCF_028641065.1 Leucoraja erinaceus
TGCCTATTTCCTTCGCTACATAGATGCTGCTGCACCCGCTGAGTTTCTCCAGCTTTTTTGCGTACCATGTATTGTTTGCAATGCCTTTTGTCCAACACTTTTATTTCAGTTGTAACTTGTGACGTTTAGCTCGCTGTGACTGTACTTCCACAGCGTTGTATTCCCACTGGGGAACTGTGACAACTTCCCCAACACATGAACAGTGATTGGCAAGTTTATCTTCATGTTTCTTGCCAGCCTTGTTGTCATCTGAAATGGCTTACCACGGTACATCCTGGGCGTGATAGCCCTCAGAGCTCACCCACACATAGCGTCAAAAAGATGCAAGGGCTGCTGTAACTCAGCGGGTCAGGCAGCATCTCTGGAGAGCAGAGAATCAGGGCAGCACTGTAGAGTTGCTGCCTCACAGCGCCAGAGACCCGGGTTCGATCCCGACTACGGGTGCTGTCTGTACGGAGTTTGCACGTTCTCCCCGTGACCTGCGTGGGTTTTCTCCGAGATCTTCGGTTTCCTCCCACACTCTAAAGACGTACAGGTTTGTAGGCTTGGTGTAAATGTAAATGTGTCCCTGTGTGTGTGTGTGTGTGTGTGTGTGTGTGTGTGTGTGAGGGATAGTGTTAGTGTGCAGTGATCGCTGGTCGGAACAGACTCGTTGGGCCGAAGGGCCTGTTTCCACGCTGTATCTCTAAACTAAACATTTGCAGCATGTATGCTCTCATTGTAGCTCAGACTTTTAAGGCGGAGATTGACAGATTCTTGATCAGTGCGGGTGTCAGGGGTTATGGGGAGAAGGCAGGAGAATTGGGGTTGAGAGGGAGAGATAGATCAGCCAAGATTGAATGGTGGAGTAGACTTGATGGGCCGAATGGCCTAATTCTCCTCCTATCACTAATGTATACCGGAATGGAAGAACTGGCGTTCAGAACAGTTGTGACAGAAACAGAATGCTGGAGTAACTCAGCGGGACAGGCAGCGTCTCTGGAGAGAAGGAATGGGTGACGTTCTGGGTCAAGACCCTTCTTCAGACTGAAGATTAAAAACACTTGTATCTCCAATTAATATTATTTACAGATGAAGGGACTCGAGTTGGAATTGGCAGTGAATCGATTCAGATGCAGTTATTTTCACAATGAGTGCACTGCGCTTGAAATTATGTTCTGGTTATATAACACAGTGGCACAAACACCCGTCTTTATCAAGCATTCAAAGATACAGTGTTCAAGAAGGAACTGCAGATGCTGGAAAGAGCTGGAGAAACTCAGCGGGTGAGGCAGCATCTATGGAGCGAAGGAAATAGGCAACGTTTCGGGACGAAACCCGGAAGGGTTTCGGCCCGAAACGTTGCCTATTTCCAGAAGGATTTCGGCCCGAAACGTTGCCTATTTCCAGAAGGGTTTCGGCCCGAAACGTTCAGACTGTATTCAAAGATACAGCTCTATAGAACTTTGGTGAGACCGCATTTGGAGTATTGCATACAAGTCAGGTCACCCCCAATATAGGAAGGATGTGAGGCTTTGGAGGGACTGCAGAAGGAAAGATGTTTTTTTGCAGAATGATAGCTGGATTGGAATGAATTAGCTACAAGTTCTGATTGGAAAGACTTGGCATGTAAGGAAGAACTGCTTTGGAGAGACTGCAAGGTTAATTCGCGGGATGGCGGGACTGTCATATGCTGAGAGAATGGAGCAGCTGGGCTTGTACACTCTGGAGTTTAGAAGGGTGAGAGGGGATCTCATTGAAACACATAAGATTGTTAAGGGCTTGGACACACTAGAGGCAGGAAACATGTTCCCGATGTTGGGGGAGCCTAGAACCAGGGGCCACACACACAGTTTAAGAATAAGGAGTAAGCCATTCAGAACGGAGACGAGGAAACACTTTTTCTCACAGAGAGTGGTGAGTCTGTGGAATTCTCTGCTTCAGAGGGTGGTGGAGGCAGGTTCTCTGGATGCTTTCAAGAGAGAGCTAGATAGGGCTCTTAAAGATAGTGGAGTCAGGGGATATGGGGAGAAGGCAGGAACGGGGTACTGATTGGGGATGATCAGCCATGATCACATTGAATGGCGGTGCTGGCTTGAAGGGCCAAATGGCCTCTACTCCTGCACCTATTGTCTATTGTCTTTGCAGATGCTGGTAAAATCGAAGGTAGGCACAAAATGCTGGAGTAACTCAGTGGGTGAGGCAGCATCAATGGAGAGAAGAGAGGTTGAGGGGAGACCGTATAGAAGTGTATCTGATTATGGGAGGCATAGATGGAGGTTGACAGTCAGAACCTTTTTTTTCAAGGAGGAAATATCAAAGACTAGAGGGCATAGCTTTAAGGTGAGAGAGATAGAGTTTACAACTTGTTCAAGGCAAGATTTGTTACACAATTAGTCGTGGTTGCTAGGGGTGATGGTGGAAGTCGAGATGATAGTAGTGTTTAAGGGAATGTTATATGCGTATGTGGATATGCAGGGAATGGTGGGATATGGGTCCCATGCAGGCAGGCGACGTTGGTTTAGCTTTTTAAGGGTGGCACGGTGGCGCAGCGGTAGAGTTGCTGCCTCACGGCGCCAGAGACCCAGGTTCGATCCTGACTACGGGTGCTGCCTGCACGGAGTTTGCACGTTCTCCCCGTGACCTGCGTGGGTTTGTCCCTGTGTGCTCCGGTTTCCTCCCGCACTCCAAATACATGCACAGGTTTGTAGGTTAATTGGCTTGGTGTAATTGTAAATTGTCCCCAATGTGTAGAATTCTCTGGCTCAGAGGGCGGTGGAGGCCGGTTCTCTGGATGCTTTCAAGAGAGAGCTAGATAGGGCTCTTAGGCTTAGCGGAGTTAAGGGATATGGAGAGAAGGCAGGAACGGGGTACTGATTGTGGATGATCAGCCATAATCACATTGAATGGCGGTGCTGGCTCGAAGGGCCGAATGGCCTCTACTCCTGCACCTATTGTGTATTGTGTGTGTGTGTGTAGGATAGTGTTAGTGTGCGGGGATTGTTGGCCAGTGGACTGAAGGGCCTGTTTCTGCATTGTATCTCTTAAAGTAAAGACTCTATCCAGAACTTTGAGCTGAAGAAGGGTGCAGCCAAGATGGAGAAGCTCCATCATCAAACAGCATCCTGGCACAAGGTGGCTGGCATCCATAAAAGCCCATGACCAATCTGCATATAGAACATGGGACAGTACAGCACAAGAACGGGCCGAAGGGCCTGTTTCCCTGCTGTATCTCTGAACTAGACCAATCATGTTCGGCACAGACATTGTGGGTGATGGTCTGTTCCTGCGCTGCTCTGTTCCATGTTCTATGTAACGTGGCAAAGATCTTTATTCTGAAGAAGGGTCTCGACCCGAAACGTCACCTATTGATCAACCTGAAGAAGGGTCTCGACCCGAAACATCACCTATTGATCAACCTGAAGAAGGGTCTCGACCTGAAACATCACCTATTGATCAACCTGAAGAAGGGTCTCCACCTTGTGCTAGATATATGGCAGCAGAGGGTACATTTTGCCTTGTCCGGTTCCTGTTGTCTGTTCAACATGCTCATTCTAAACGCACGTTGTCTGACCAGTGTACACAGTGCGTTGGGGAATGCTGATTGACAGTGGTATAATGGTTGCGATGTTGCTTGCCACATCCTTGTTCAAGGCACGTTCCTCTGAAAGACATCTCTGTCAGCTTCCAGTGAGAACTGTCCCCCTTCGCAGAGAGCAACCTATAATCCCGTCTACACACACACACACACAGACGAGAATGACCTTTTGTTAAAGTCCAACCTATCAACTTTTTTTTTTTGCTTCCTCAGGCTTGAAGACCGCTTCTTCCCAACCTGCAAGCTTCCAATGGTGGACTGGTTCATGGCGGGACGGGACTCAAGGACTAGACACAAGACAATGGGCTTCCTCCGGTGGGCAGCGTGGCTCTGCTGGATAATGGTTCTCAACACAAGCCCTGCAGAAGGTAAGGCACTGGTTCCAATGGGTCAGCACTTTGAGTTCTCTCCTTTCTTTGTTACTCTCTCTGTAACGTCATGCAATTTGCCACCGGTCACGGTGGCGCAGCGGTAGAGTTGCTGCCTTACAGCAAAATGCAGCTCCGGAGACCCGGGTTCGATCCCGACTGTGGGCGCTGTCTGTACGGAGTTTGCACGTTCTCCCCATGACCTGCGTGGGTTTTCTCCGAGGTCTTCGGTTTCCTCCCACACTCCAAAGACGTGCAGGTTTGTAGGTTAATTGGCTTGGTGTAAATGTCCGGTATAAAATTGTCCAGTGCTGAGTGCAACCCCTGTCCCACTGTATGAGTTCATTCCAAGAGCTAATTCTCCCGAGTTTGCCCTGATTCGAACTCGGAGATTTACGGTAATGGCCACTCGTCGGTACTCGGGGCTCTCGTGGACATTTTTTAACATGTTGAAAAATCTTCACGAGTCTTCCCGTGCTTACCTGCCGTTAGCGAGTCTTCCCGAGTACCTGCCGTTAGCGTTACGAGCCGCTAAGAGACGTCCCCGAGCTCCGACGTACCCGCTACGTTCATTCTCCGTGCTTACCATGAGTTTGATTTGTTTTAAAACTCGGGAGAGCTCTTGGAATGAACTCGTACCGTGGGACAGGGCCATGATGTTCTACCGAGAGTTTTTCAGCGTACCACATCCAGATCCATAGCCCTGTTACTGCTGCAGGGGTGTGTTGCTTGCAAGAGGGGGTCTGGAGAAGAGTTTGCGAGATGTCGGGACATCAGGCAACGGCTACAACATAGTGCCCAGGTTCCAAAGTGGCTCCTGTTCAGTTTGTTCCAAGATGCTGAGGAAAGCCCATACTCGGCTGGCCGGCTGTTGTGTGGTGGAAGGAACTGTGCAGAGGCTGGTTACCCCGAAGATAGATACAAAATGCTGGAGTAACTCAGCGGGACAGGCTGCATCTCTGGAGAGAAGGAATGGGTGACATTTCGAGTCGAGACGTCTGAAGAAGGATCCCGACCATGTACATGTACCTGTCTCATTGTCTCTTAAATTTGGGGATAGTCCCAGCCTCAACTACCTCTGGCAGCTTGTTCCATACACCTACCACCCATCGTGTGAAAAAATAACCACTCAGATTCCTATTGAATATTTTTCCCCTTCATCTTAAAATGCGTTCTCTGGTCAATCTGAAGAAGGGTCTCGACCTGAAACGTCACCCATTCCTTCTCTCCAGAGATGCTGCCTGTCCCGCTGAGTTACTCCAGCATTTTGTGTCTCTCCAGGCTGTTGTGTGGCTTGTAGATCTAGATCACAGCTCCACCCGCGGGAAGGAAACAAATTCTCACGTATAGCTGTTGGCTGTCAATTTGGATTGACCCATGTACACTAGATGTAAGGGGCAGCCGCAGGCTAGACTGTCAATGATGGAATCTGTAGCCACTTCAACTTATGCAATACCTTGAATTTGAACAGTGCTGAACTACTATCTACCTCATTGGTGACCCTCAGACTATCTTTAATCGGACTTTGCTGGCTTTACCTTCCACTAAATGTTATTCTCTTATCACGTTTCATGTAGACTTATAAAATTATAAAAGGACTGGACAAGCTAGATGCAGGGAAAATGTTCCCAATGTTGGGCGAGTCCAGAACCAGGGGCCACACACAGTCTTAGAATAAAGGGGAGGCCATTTAAGACTGAGGTGAGAAAAAACTTTTTCACCCAGAGAGTTGTAAATTTATGGGATTCCCTGCCACAGAGGGCAGTGGAGGCCAAGTCACTGGATGGGTTTAAGAGAGAGTTAGATAGAGCTCTAGGGGTAGTGGAATCAAGGGATATGGGGAGAAGGCAGGCACGGGTTATTGATAGGGGACGATCAGCCATGATCACAATGAATGGCGGTGCTGGCTCGAAGGGCCGAATGGCCTCATCCTGCACCTATTGTCTATGTTTCTATGTCTTTCCGCTGACTGGTTAGCACGCAACGAAAGCTTTTCACTGTACCTTGGTACACGTGACAATAAGCTGAACCACAATGACATCTCATAGGTTATGCTTCAGACTGAGATTGGTTCTTGTTCGACTGGGTTTCATGGTTTAAAACGTGACTATTTTGCACGGAGCATCCCTATAGTCATCGGTGTGAGGTGACTAGCAGCAGCAGGATAGAGCATGAAACGCAGGAGTAACTCAGCGGGACGGGCAGCATCTCTGGAGAGAAGGAATGGGTGACGTTTCAGGTCGAGACCCTTCTTCTGACTTCATGTGGCTCAAGACTCAGTCTGAAGAAGGGCCACAAACTGAAACGTCACCTATTCCTTCTCTCCAGAGATGCTGCCTGCCCCACTAAGTTACTCCAGCATTTTAAGTCTACCTTCGACCTACACCAGCATCTACAGTTCCTTCCCTGCAGACGAAGAACAGCATGGGTTAGATCAGGAGTGGGGAATCTTTTCATGTTGGATTGCCGCATTAAGTTAGCTATAATCTAATTAGGCCACATCCAAGAAACTCCAATCAGATATACTTCAAAATGTACATTATTTTGTTAAAATAGCCCTCATGACTTAGTAATGTTTTAATTGTGGCTGTCAGTCGGGGAGGATTATTTAGTTGAATATTTTTTTTTTTCACTCTTTGGTATTTTAAATACGTTCGTTTTAAGGTTAAAATAAAAATAATAAAAGCATTTATTAATAAAAAGGATTTTTTCTACAAAATTTGGATTCATTCAAAAGGCCGCACTTAATGGCCTAGAAGGCCGTTAGATATAGGGGTAACATGAGGGGGACCTCTTTACTCAGAGAGTGGTAGCGGTGTGGAATGAGCTTCCAGTGGAAGTGGTGGAGGCAGGTTCGATTTTATCATTTAAAAATAGGTATATGGACAGGAAAGGAATGGAGGGTTATGGTCTGAGTGCAGGTAGATGGGACTAGGTGAGAATAAGTGTTCGGCACGGACTAGAAGGGCCGAGATGGCCTGTTTCCATGCTGTAATTGTTATATGGTTATATGGAAGAAAGACACAAAAATCTGGAGTAATTCAACGGGCCAGACAGCAGCTCTGGAGAAAAAGGAATAGGTGATGTTTCGGGTTGAGTAAGAAGGGTCTCGTGCTGAAACGTCACCCATTCCCTTTTCTCCAGAGATGCTGCCTGTCCAGATGATTTAGGTTTGACGAACCCTCGCTGCTGTTTAATGATGTGCAGTCAACATATTTGGAGCCTTGAGATTTCTCATGGACAGAGTGTTGGGGAGGCTGGCTGTACTTCCTTACACCTGCTCGATTCCCCTCGTCAATGCCTTCAACCCTGTGGTGAGACTCTTCCAAATGACTGGGTTTAAATGGGCTTCTGTAGCCAATTACAGCAGCTAATTGAGCCGAAGGAATTGTGCAGCAGGCTTAACTGGCAGAAAAAAATAAATGATCAGACAGGGCCGTGGACTTTCAGCGTGACTCTGCTCTCCGCAGGGCTGGAGCATACACTGGCCTGCAGTCGGGTGGAGATAGCTGGCTGGCTCCCTTACTGTGCCGACACTCCATGCAACTAAGGTGC
>NC_073415.1:10656763-10744263 GCF_028641065.1 Leucoraja erinaceus
GTTTTGTTTCATGCTCTTGTACACGAACAAGGCTGCTAGGACAGACAGGTTTGAAGAAGGGTCTCGACCAGAAACGTTGCCATAGATGCTGCCTCACCTGCTGAGTTTCTCCAGCATTTCTGTCCACATTGTCGATGAGATTGCTGCAATTCTCATCCCTGGGATCATTGCTCTCGTTCTTTGTGGTCATTTGCGAACAGGTCAGGGATGATTAGGGAGGGGAGGCAGAGTCCGCACTCTCTGAGCTGGGCGTGGGTTCGTGTGGTGAGGTTGATGGGCCGTAAACGCACAGACTCGGCACCCTGGTGAAGCTTTAGTGAGAGTAGCCAAGGGCCAATCTACAAACAATGAACCTGCACACCCATATAACCATATACAATTACAGCACGGAAACAGGCCATCTCGGCCCTACAAGTCCGTGCCGAACAAATTTTTTTTTCCCCCTTAGTCCCACCTGCCTGCACTCATACCATAACCCTCCATTCCCTTCTCATCCATATGCCTATCCAATTTATTTTTAAATGATACCAACGAACCTGCCTCCACCACTTCCACTGGAAGCTCATTCCACACCGCCACCACTCTCTGAGTAAAGAAGTTCCCCCTCATGTTACCCCTAAACTTCTGTCCCTTAATTCTGAAGTCTTGTCCTCTTGTTTGAATCTTCCCTATTCTCAAAGGGAAAAGCTTGTCCACATCAACTCTGTCTATCCCTCTCATCATTTTAAAGACCTCTATCAAGTCCCCCCTTAACCTTCTGCGCTCCAGAGAATAAAGACCTAACTTATTCAACCTTTCTCTGTAACTTAGTTGTTGAAACCCAGGCAACATTCTAGTAAATCTCCTCTGTACTCTCTCTATTTTGTTGACAACTCACATAGCCACCTGGCAGCACGGTGGCACAGCGGTAGAGTTGCTGCCTCACAGCGCCAGAGACCCGGGTTCCATCCCGACTACGGGTGCTGTCTGTACTAAGTTCTCCCCGTGAACTGCGTGTGTTTTCTCCCTAGATATTCGGTTTCCTCCCACACTCCAAAGATGTCCAGGCTTGTAGGTTAATCATCTTGGTATCAAGTCAAGTCAAGTCAAGTTTATTTGTCACATACACATACGAGATGTGCAGTGAAATGAAAGTGGCAATGCTCGCGGACTTTTGTGCAAAAGACAAACAACAAAACAACCAAACAAACTATAAACACAATCATAACACACATATTCTTTTACATAATAAATAACGGAAGGAAAAACATTCTGTAGAGTTAGTCCCTGGTGAGATAGGAGTTTACAGTCCGAATTGCCTCTGGGAAGAAACTCCTTCCCAACCTCTCCGTTCTCACCGCATGGCAACGGAGGCGTTTGCCTGCCCGTTGCAGCTGGAACAGTCCGTTGCAGGGGTGGAAGGGGTCTCCCATGATTTTATTTGCTCTGGAGTTGCACCTCCTGTTGTATAGTTCCTGCAGGGGGGTGAGTGAAGTTCCCATAGTGCGTCCGGCCGAACGCACTACTCTCTGCAGAGCCTTCTTGTCCTTGGCAGAGCAATTCCCAAACCAGATGGTAATGTTCCCGGACAAGATGCTTTCCACCGCCGCTGCGTAGAAGCACTGGAGGATCCTCGGAGACACTCTGAATTTCCTCAATTGCCTGAGGTGGTAAAGGCGCTGCCTTGCCTTACTCACGAGTGCTGAGGCGTGTGATGCCCATGTCATATCCTCAGAGATGTGGTATAAGTGTAAAATTGTCCCCAATGTGTGTAGGATAGTGTTAGTCTGTACGGACAGTCAGACTGTTCAGAGAACTGGGAACTGGGAGAGAACTGGGAAGGGGGAGAGAAAGCAAGGGTTGCTTCAAGTTGGAGATGTCAATGTTCATACCACTGGAGTGTAATCTGCCCAAGCTAAATATGAGGTGCTGCTCCTCCAATTTGTGTTTCGGCCTCACTCTGACAATGGAGGAGACCCAGGACAGAAAGGTCAGTGTGGGAATGGGAGGGGGAGTTAAAGTGTTTAGCAAGAATAGAGGGAGTACAGAGAAGGTTCACCAGACTGATACCCAGGATGTCAGGACTTTCATATGAAGAAAGACTGGATAGACTCGGCTTGTACTCGCTAGAATTTAGAAGATTGAGGGGGGATCTTATAGAAACTTACAAAATTCTTAAGGGGTTGGACAGGCTAGATGCAGGAAGATTGTTCCCGATGTTGGGGAAGTCCAGAACAAGGGGCCCCACACAGTTTGAGGATAAGGGGGAAGTCTTTCAGGACCGAGATGAGAAAAAAAAAATTCACACAGAGAGTGGTGAATCTGTGGAATTCTCTGCCACAGAAGGTAGTTGAGGCCACACAGTTCATTGGCTATATTTAAGAGGGAGTTATATGTGGCCCTTGTGGCTAAAGGGATCAGGGTGTATGGAGAGAAGGCAGGGATGGGATACTGAGTTGGATGATCAGCCATGATCATATTGAATGGCGGTGCAGGCTCGAATGGGCCGAATGGCCTACTCCTGCACCTAATTTCTATGTTTCTATGTTTCTATCAGCCATGATGATATTGAATGGCGGTGCAGGCTCGAAGGGCCGAATGGCCTCTACTCCTGCACCAATTTTCTATGTTTCTAACAAGATGCTCGGCTGATGGAACTGGGGGGGAGGGGGGAGAAGGAAGGAGAGGAGACGGGATCAGCTCAACTCACTCTGGGAGATGACAATGCAGTGAACTCTATGCCCGACAGTCAGAGCGTTCATTGCGCTGATGAAATTCACACCGTTTCAATTGCTTAATTGGCCAGTGGATGCTCACGGCTCCGGGCACTGTTTTCTGTAAATCTGAGCTAATTTAATCTGTGTTGTGGAAAGTATTTAAAAAAAACCAAGAGAGAATCTGCCATTTAGATGTGCAGGATAATATCACTTGATGCCCGCTGAGAAAACTGCAGTAAGTGTGAAGACGTGTGCCTCTTGTAGACATGACAGCTGCTGCTTTACATGGAGGGGTCTCCTATTCAGGTGTTCCCAGAGTAGAATTAGGCCATTCGGCCCATCAAGTCCACACCATCCGACCACGACTGATCTTAGAAACATAGACAATAGGTGCAGGAGTAGAGGCCATTCGGCCATTCGAGCCTGCACCGCCATTCAATATGTGATCATGGCTGATCATCCAACTCAGTATCCCGTACCTGCCTTCTCTCCATACCCCCTGATCCCTTTAGCCACAAGGGCCACATCTAACTCCCTCTTAAATATAGCCAATGAACTGTGTGGCCTCAACTACCTTCTGTGGCAGAGAATTCCACGGATTCACCACTCTCTGTGTAAAAAATGATTTTCCTCATCTCGGTCCTAAAAGATTTCCCCTTATCCTTAAACTGTGTGGCCCCTTGCCCTGGACTTCCCCAACATCGGGAACAATCTTCCTGCATCTAGCCTGTCTAACCCCTTAAGAATTTTGTAAGTTAGATCAGATGTTACATATAAATCTTAGGGCTAACGGAATCAAGGGACATGGGGAGAAAGCAAGAACTGGGTACTCATCTGAAGAAGGGTTTCGGCCCGAAACGTTGCCTATTTCCTTCGCTCCATTGATGCTGCCGCACCCGCTGAGTTTCTCCAGCATTTTTGTGTACCTACTCATTTTGGATGTTCAGCCATGATCATATTGAATGGTGGTACTGGCTCGAAGGGCCGAATGGCCTACCCCCTGCACCTATTTTCTATGTTTCTATACTTCTATCTACCTTTCCCTCCTAACCCCATCTCCTCTCTTCTCCCCATAACCCCTGACACCCGTTCTAATTAAGAATCTATCTATCTCTGCCTTAAAAATATCCACTGACTTGGCCTCCACAGCCTCCTATGGCAAATAATTCCACAGATTCACCACCCTCTGACTAAAGAAATTCCTTTCTAAAGTGCTGCCTATCTCCTTTTATAGAAACTTACAAAATTCTTAAGGGGTTGGACAGCCTAGATGCAGGAAGATTGCTTCTCGATGTTAGGGAAGTCCAGGACAAGGGGTCACAGCTTAAGGATAAAGGGGAAATCCTTTAAAACCGAGATGAGAAGAACTTTTTTCACGCAGAGAGTGGTGAATCTCTGGAACTCTCTGCCACAGAGGGTAGTTGAGGCCACACAGTTCATTGGCTATATTTAAGAGGGAGTTAGATGTGGCCCTTGTGGCTAAAGGGATCAGGGGGTATGGAGAGAAGGCAGGTACGGGATACTGAGTTGGATGATCAGCCATGATCATATTGAATGGCGGTGCAGGCTCGAAGGGCCGAATGGCCTACTCCTGCACCTAATTTCTCTATGTTTCTATGTTTCCTTCTGAAGAAATGTCCCGCCTCGAAAAATCGCCTCTCCAAGTTCCCCATTGATGCTGCCTGACCCGCTGAGTTACTCCAACATTTTGTGTTTCCCCGTTTGTAAATCAGCATCTGCAGTTCCTTGTTCCGTAAGTTCATAAGCAATTGGTGCCGAATTAGGCCATTCGGCCCATCACGTCTACTCCGCCATTCATTCATGGCCTATCTGTCTCTTCCTCCTAACCCCACTCTCCCCATAACCCCTGACACCCATACTAATCAATAATTATTATATTTCTCCCTTTTCCACTCAGTTTCACACTCTCCAGGTGATCAGTGGTCAGCATGGAAACTTGGGCCAAATGAATGAATGCATTTATAATTTTATTGGCCAAGTATATTCACATACAAGGAATTTGCCTTGGTGCTCCGCCCGCAAGTCACAACATGACATACAGTGACAATTCGGAAGTTCTATGCTGTCTCCAAACGAAATATAATATATAATAAATATTATAAATATTTAATAAACAAAAAGTCAACAAATTAATAGTGTTTAAGAAGGAACTGCAGATGCTGGAAAATCGAAGGTAGACAAAAATGCTGGAGAAACTCAGCGGGTGCAGCATTTAGTCTGAAACGTTGCCTATTTCCTTCGCTCCATAGATGCTGCTGCACCCGCTGAGTTTCTCCAGCATTTTTGTGTCGTTGTTTGGTTTCTTGTTAGTTTAAGGTACAGTGTGGGAACAGGCCCTTCGGTCCACCGAGTCCATGCTGACTAGCGATCAACCTTCCACACTAGGGCCAATTTACACAAGCCAATTAATCTACAAACCTGCTGGTCATTGGGATGTGGGAGGAAACCGGAGCACCTGGAGAAAACCCACGTGGTCACATGGAGATCGTACAAACTCCACGTAAAAACTCCATGTACAGACAATACCCAAGCTCATCCCCTGACGTTGGGATCGAACCTGGATCTCTGGAGCTGTGAGACTAATCCTACCTTTGTGTTTGTGCAGTCTGTAAATGAAAATTATTTTCCCCCTTTGCAATTTAGTTTAGTTTAGAGATACAGCACGGAAAAAGGCCCTTCGCCTTGCTGCCGACCAGCGATCCCCACACACTAACACTATCCCACACACACACTTGGGACAATTTTCATTTATACAGAAGCCAATTATAGTGTTTGAGTATAGGAGCACGGAGGTTCTACTGCAGTTGTACAGGGTCTTGGTGAGACCACACCTGGAGTATTGCGTACAGTTTTGGTCTCCAAATCTGAGGAAGGACATTACTGGCTCAAAGGGCCGAATGGCCTACCCCCTGCACCTATTTTCTATGTTTCTATAATTCTATCTACCTTTCCCTCTCAGACCCCATTCCTCTTCTGTCAGGACACCCGTTCTAATGAAGAAAGACTGGATAGACTTGGCCTTATATCCACTCTCTAGAGCCTTAGGAAATATTCCAGAGGGGATCTTGACTAAAGAAATTCCTTACTAAATTCTTCTTATAGAAACTTACAAAATTCTTTGGGTTGGACAGGCTAGATGCAGGAAGATTGCTCCCGATGTTGGGGAAGTCCAGGACAAGGGGTCACAGCTTAAGGATAAGGGGGAAATCCTTTAAAACCGAGATGAGAAAAACTTTTTTCACACAGAGAGTGGTGAATCTCTGGAACTCTCTGCCGCAGAGGGTAGTTGAGGCCACAGTTCATTGGCTATATTTAAGAGGGAGTTAGATGTGGCCCTTGTGGCTAAAGGGATCAGAGGGTATGGAGAGAAGGCAGGTACGGGATACTGAGTTGGATGATCAGCCATGATCATATTGAATGGCTGTGCAGGCTCGAAGGGCCGAATGGCCTACTCCTGCACCTATTTTCTATGTTTCTATGTTTCTAATTAACCTACAAACCTGCACTTCTTTGGAGTGTGGGAGGAAACCGAAGATTTCGGAGAAAACCCACGCAGGTCATGGGGAGAACGTACAGACAGCGCCCATAGTCAGGATCGAACCCGGGTCTCTGGCGCTGTGAGGCAGCAACTCTACCGCTGTGCCACCGTGGTCAAGATTTAAAGCTGGTGTGGGACTTGAACCTGTGACCTTCCACCTGAAGGCTATGCAGGATAGAGTTGTGAAGCTGTGGAGGGTGAGGAAGGGGTTAAAGCTGCCTTCAATCTGCAAGTTACCAGCACCCTCTGATGGTGGGAAACGCAGCCATTAGTGCTGTTCTTGGACAGAAGTACGTCTCTCTGTGATTCATTGCTTTGTAGTGAGTTGCTGCTGTACTCCATCCATCATTTCTTTCAAGTGCCATTCTTGCCCGGCCTGTCATCCGATCCCCATTAGATCCAACATAATGAAATCTGAGGCTGCTAATTACAGCTGAATACTGGAGCGCACTTTGCTCTGACCCCTGCTGTCGCTGACAATGAGGTGTGATGGGAATCATATCTGAGAGAGGTTCTCCTGCACCACAGTCGCATCAACCGTTATTTGAGCCAAGCAACACGAAAACTAGTCCTTCACACACTGAGCTTACACCTGCCAATGGCATTCCTTCCTTTAGAAACATAGAAATAGGTGCAGGAGGAGGCCATTCGGCCCTTCGAGCCTGCACTGCCATTCATCGTGGTCATATGCTGAACATAAAAACATGAAACCCATTCAAACAAGAGCCAATCTCAGTCCAAAGCATAACCTATGAGATGTCGTTGAGGTACAGTGAAAAGCTTTTGTTGCGTGCTAACCAGTCAGCGGAAAGATATAGAAACATAGAAACATAGAAAATAGGTGCAGGTGGAGGCCATTCAGCCCTTCAAGCCTGCACCGCCATTCATAGAAACATAGAAACATAGAAATTAGGTGCAGGAGTAGGCCATTCGGCCCTTCGAGCCTGTACCGCCATTCAATATGATCATGGCTGATCATCCAACTCAGTATCCCGTACCTGCCTTCTCTCCATACCCCCTGATCCCCTTAGCCACAAGGGCCACATCTAACTCCCTCTTAAATATAGCCAGTGAACTGTGGCCTCGACTACCCTCTGTGGCAGAGAGTTCCAGAGATTCACCACTCTCTGTGTGAAAAAAGTTCTTCTCATCTCGGTTTTAAAGGATTTCCCCTTTATCCTTAAGCTGTGACCCCTTGTCCTGGACTTCCCCAACATCGGGAACAATCTTCCTGCATCCAGCCTGTCCAACCCCTTAAGAATTTTCATCGTGATCATGGCTGATCGTCCCCTATCAATAACCCGTGCCTGCCTTCTCCCCATATCCCTTGACGCCACTAGCCCCTAGAGCTCTATCTAACTCTCTCTTAAATCCATCCAGTGACCCCATTCTACTCATATTCCTTATGGCCTTAAGATCTGTTCAAACGCCTCTTAAATGTTACGGTACCTGCCTCAACTACCACCTCCGGCAGCTCGTTCAATACACCCACCACCCTCTGTATGAAAAATGTTGCCCCTCAGGTTCCAATTAAATCTTTTCCCTTTCAACTTAAACCTATGTCCTCTAGTCCTTGATTCCCCTACTCTGGGTAAAAGTCTCTGTGCATTTAACCAATCTATTCTACCATTCATTGAAACATAGAAAATAGGTGCAGGAGGAGGCCATTCGGCCCTTCGAGCCAGCACCGCCATTCATTGTGTTCATGGCTGATCGTCACCTATCAATAACCCGTGCCTGCCTTCTCCCCATATCCCTTGACTCCACTAGCCCCTAGAGCTCTATCTAACTCTCTCTTAAATCCATCCAGTGACTTGGCCTCCACTGCCCTCTGTGGCAGGGAATTCCATAAATTCACAACTCTCTGGGTGAATTTTTCTCACCTCAGTCTTAAATGACCTCCCCTTTATTCTAAGACTGTGTGTGGCCCCTGGTTCTGGACTCGCCCAACATTGGGAACAATTTTTCCTGCATCTAGCTTGTCCACAGTCCTTTTATAATTTTATATGTTTCTATAAGATTCCCCCCTCATCATTTTAAACTCCAGTGAATACCAGCCTAGTCTTTTCAATCTTTCCTCATATGACAGTCCCGCCATCCCAGGGATCAATCTGGTGAACCTACGCTGCACTGCCTCAATCACAAGGATGTCCTTCCTCACATTAGGAGACCACATTGGGAACATTTTGACTCTCGTACCTGTCTCTCGCCCTGTTCCTTCCTACAAATCCCCAGAAGATCTCAGAGAAAAGCCACGCAGGTCACGAGGGAGAACGTGCAAACTCTGTACAGACAGCACCCGTAGTCAGGATCGAACCCTGGTCTCTGGCGCAGTGAGGCAGCAACTCTACCGCTCTGTCTTTGCACTGATATCTCGCTGTCAGTCACAGGACTGTTCCACGTTCAGCCCCCACGTCAGGTCACTCATCGAGCTGTGACCCTTGGTCAGATCTCTGACCCGTTGTACTAGTGGGAGCTGCTCGCTCTGATCTGGCGCTACTTATAGCCACACTCTGTCTGCAAACCCACAACCAATTATTTCCCAGCCCAACAAATCTCATTGCATGGCCTGTAGTTTAGTTTAGTTTAGTTTAGAGATACAGCGCGGAAACAGGCCCTTCGGCCCATCGAGTCCGTGCTGACCAGCGATCCCCGCACACTAACACTATCCCACACACCCTGGGGACAATTTACACTTATAGCAAGCCTATTAGCCTACAAACCTGTACGTCTAGAATGGATCGACTGGGCTTATATTCACTGGAATTTAGATGAGAGGGAATCTTATAGAAACATGTAAAATTGGACAGGCTGAGATTCAGGGGAAATGTTCCCCATGTTGGGGGAGTTTCGACCCAGGTCTTCTGATGCTAACTCAGAGTTTTATAACTCCAAGCTCAATGTTACATGGCGGCACGGTGGCGCAGCGGTAGAGTTGCTGTCTTACAGCGATAGAGAACCGGGTTCGATCCCGACCACGGGCGCCAGTTTGCACGCTCTCCCCGTGACCTGCGTGGGTTTCCCCCGAGATCTTCGGTTTCCTCCCACACTCCAAAGGCTTACAGGTTTGCAGGTTCATTGGCTTGGTATGGATGTAAATTGTCCCGAGTGTGTTAGTGTGCGGGGATCGCTGGTCGGTGCGGACTCGGTGGGCCGAAGGGCCTGTTTCTGCGCTGTATCTCTAAACAAATAACGCTTTGTCAGTGGCTATACCCAACTTCACACCTGTAATTATACCGACCAATGTTGTCCATGCCCACTGTATACTCTGGATGTAATATAATCATAAGATCATAAAATCATAAGTGATTGGAGCAGAATTAGGCCATTCGGCCCATCAAGTCTACTCTGCCATTCAATCATGGCTGATCTATCTCGCCTTCCTAACCCCATACTCCTGCCTTCTCCCCATAACCCCCGATACCCGTGCTAATGAAGAATCAAGAAAGTCCTTTAATTCTGAGGCTGTGCCCTCTAGTCCTAGACTCTCCCACTAGTGGAAACATCCTCTCCACATCCACTCTATCCAAGCCTTTCACTATTCTTTAAGTTTCAACGAGGTCCCCCCCTCATTCTTCTAAACTCCAGCGAGTGCAGGCCCAGTGCCGACAAACGCTCATTATATGTTCACCCACTAATTCCTGGGATCATTCCTGTAAACCTCCTCTGGACCCTCTCCAGAGCCAGCACATCCTTCCCCAGATATGGTGCCCAAAATTGCTCACACTATTCCAATTGCAGCCTGACCAATGCATCATAGAGCCTCAGCATTATATGCGTGATTTTGTATTCTAACTCTCTTGAAATGTGGATGCATATGTTGTATAATACAGACTGCACGGTGCTTACAAATGGTATGATTCTTTAGTGTTGTATGCAAAGCAAAGAATTTCACTGTCCTAGGCTGCATGTAACAATACAGTAACCATTGAATTATTATACTGATCAATAGGGTCTGTACATAATGTGGTTTGTGATGGTATTGATTAAAGGAGTCTGTAGACACTGCGGTCTATATTTGCACTGATCAATAAATAGAGTCTGTATATAATGTGCAAAACGCTGAGCGCTGGAGTAACTCAGCGGGTCAGGCAGCATCTGTGGAGAACATGGATAGGTGACGTTTCACAGAGTGCTGGAGTAACTCAGCGGGTCAGGCAGCATCTGTGGAGAACATGGATAGGTGACGTTTCACAGCACAGAGTGCTGGAGTAACTCAGCGGGTCAGGCAGCATCTGTGGAGAACATGGATAGGTGCTGCGTTTTGGGTTTGAAACTTCTTTAATCTGGATAGGTGACGTTTTGGGTCGGCACCCTTCTCAAAACATCACCTGTCCACGTTCTTCAGAGAGGCTGCCTGACCCGCTGAGTTACTCCAGCACTCTGTGTCCTTTTGTGTAAGCCGGCATCTGCAGTTCCTTGTTTCTGTACATACTGCAGTTTGCTATATTTAAGAGGGAGTTAGATGTGGCCCTTGTGGCTAAAGGGATCAGGGGGTATGGCGAGAAGGCAGGTACAGGATACTGAGTTGGATGATCAGCCATGATCATATTGAATGGCGGTGCAGGCTCAAAGGGCCGAATGGCCTCTACTCCTGCACCTATTGTCTATGTTTCTATGTAATGGGTTGATCAATAGTCAAGAAATAATGTGGGTTGTGACCGCACAAATCAATAGAGGGTCTCAATCTGAAACGTCACCCATTCATATGTCTATTGTCCTTCTCTCCAGAGATGCTGCCTGTCCCGCTGAGATACTCTGGCATTTTGCGTCTATCTTTGAGTTTGTACATAATGTGTTTTGTAATTGTTCCGATCAATAAGGTCTGTAGACACTGCGGGCTGTAACGTCACTAGATAATTCAGGTCTGAACCCCTTTGGAAACGGACATTGAACTGACTGAGACAGGAAATTTGTTTGTTCCTCCATCAGAGAAGGCAGGGCGAATGGCGACCATGTATTAGACCACACGGGCCTGCCTCGACCCTTTCCCTGCACCCTAATTATGCTGGCACCTTCAAAGGCTCCTGATCCAAAGGACTCAGAGCCGTTTAATAGCAGAGGATTGAGAGGCAGTGGTAAAGGTTAATGAATTCTCTTCATCTCCAAGGCAGCGCTAACTGAGCTGAGCTCCAGAGCTGACACTTCAAACCAATGTGTGTTGGTGGGTGGCATGGGACGTGTCTGTCATGAGATGTGATGTAAATGACAGAGAGAGGCCAGAGTAGTCTCTCCCTCCTCCCTCTCTCCCCTCTCCCCCCCCTCCCCCCCCTTCTCTCCCCCTCTCCCTCTCCCCTCTCTCCCCCTCTCCCTCCCTCTCCTCTCTCCTCATCTCTCCTCTCTCCTCTCTCCCCCTCTCCCCTCTCTCCCCCTCTCACCCTCTCTCCTTCTCTCTCCCCCTCCCCTCTCCCCCTCTCTCCCCTCTCCCCCTCCCCCTCTCTCCTCTCTCCCCTCTCCCCCTCTCTCCCCTCCCCTATTCCTTTCCACCTCTCTCCCCCTCCCTCCTCCCTCCCGCTTCCTCCTCCTCTCTCTCCCTCCCTCCTCCTCTCTCCCCCTTCCTCCTCCTCTCTCTCCCCCCTCTCCCCCTCTCCCCTCTCTCCCTCCCCCCTCCTCATCTCTCTCTCTCCCCTTCTCCCTCTGTCCCTCCCCTCTCTCCCCCTCTCTCCCTCTCCCCTCTCTTTCCTCTCTCTCCTCCTCCCTCCCCTCTCTCCTTCCTCTCCCCCCTCTCTCCCCCTCTCTCCCCTCTCTCCCCCTCTCTCCCCTCCCTCTCCTCCCTCTCCCCCCTCTTCCTCTATCTCTCACTCCCACCCCTCTCTCTCAAAATATCCCTCCATCTCTTTAATTCGCCCGATCTCTCTATCTCATTCAGTCTGAAGAAGATGCCAACCTCACCTATTCCTTCGCTCCATAGATGCTGCCTCACCCTTACTGAGTTTCTCCAGCATTTTTGTCTACCTTCAATTTTTCCAGCATCTGCAGTTCTTTCTTAAATCTCTTTCCCTCTCTCTATCTCTGGCCCAACCTTCCCTCTCCCCCTTCCTGGGGTGAAGTTACTGACTAACAGCTGATGAACATTAGGATGGAGATAGTGCCTCAGGCTGCTGTGTTGAGCACAGCTGACAAAGGTGTAAGGCACAGGTGTTGGGCGATAAAACTAGCCATGGGTGGCCACAGGGAGACTGATGGTCACCACTCCAGCATTTTGTGTCTATCTTCAGTCCAAACCAGCATCTGCAGTTCAGCAAAAACTGCCAACAGTAACACTGCAGGGCCATTGAAACCCAAAATGCCTCTCCCTTCAATCATCCCTTCATCTATTTTTGTATTTGTCTGGAGTAAAGAAGATGCCTGCGGTAATATTTTCACACAGTTCAGTGGTGTCGCGATACGGAGGCTTTCTCAATCAATCTTTAGTTGAAGCTTTTGGGAACTTCCAGGCAAACAGGACTTCTACTCCCAAAACAAATCCCAGACAACATCCTCTGCCTCCTCCATAACGGCTTAGCAATCTTTGCCGACAAGCTATGCCACAGACTCGGTGGTAGTTTGTAATCTGGGTTGGTGTCTCAGAGGGGTGTAGGGTGGGGGAGATTGCAAGAAGGAACTGCAGATGCTGTTACGGAAATGGTGGAGTGGCGAGGGGGTGGGTGGGAGGATGTACAGAGACTACACCATTGATTGTTGATATAGATGAGGCACTAAACCTGCACTCCCCCCACCTTCAAACATCTCAGGATACCATACCACAAAGATGCAAGAAGATTGTTCCCGATGTTGGAGGTGTCCAGAACAGGGGGTCACAGTTTAAGAACCGCGTGGTTTTTCTCCGAGATCTTCGGTTTCCCCCCACACTACAAAGACGTACAGGTTTGTAGGTTAATTGGGTTGGTGTAAATGTAAATTGTCCAGCGTGTGTGTAGGATAGTGTTAGCGTGCGGGCATCGCAGGTCGGCGTGGACTCGGTGCCAATTTCCGCACTCTGTCTCGAAGCTAAACTGAAAAAGAAAAATTGAGCTGAGACGTTCTGAATGCTGTCAGAAACGGAGGTGGTGGGATTCAGAGCCGTTCAACCTGTCGACATCCACATGTGTCACCTCCACCTCATTGACACTGACATTAGAAGCTTCATTATCCCTGTCACGTTAGATTCCTGCCACATTTTCAGACGGCTACCAGCATCCGAAAACCTCTCAATTAATTCGGCTTTCTTTTCAGTTTTTCTAGTTTGAGATACAGCGCGGAAACAGGCCCTTCTGCCCATCAAGTCCGCGCCGATCAGCGATCCCCATACACTAGTTCTATCCCACACACTGGGGACAATTTACAGAAGCCATTAGCCTACAAACCTGCACGTCTTTGGAGTGTGGGAGGAAACCGGAGCACCCGGAGAAAACCCACGCAGGTCACGGGGAGAACGTGCAAACTCCGTACAGACAGCGCCCGTAGTTAGGATCAAACCCAGATCTCGCTAGAATTTAGAAGATTGAGGGGGGATCTTATAGAAACTTACAAAATTCTTAAGGGGTTGGACAGGCTAGATGCAGGAAGATTGTTCCCGATGTTGGGGAAGTCCAGGACAAGGGGCCACACAGTTTAAGGATAAGGGGGAAATCTTTTAGGACCGAGATGAGAAAAACATTTTCCACACAGAGAATGGTGAATCTGTGGAATTCTCTGCCACAGAAGGTAGTTGAGGCCACACAGTTCATTGGCTATATTTAAGAGGGAGTTAGATGTGGCCCTTGTGGCTAAAGGGATCAGGGGGTATGGAGAGAAGGCAGGGATGGGATACTGAGTTGGATGATCAGCCATGATCATATTGAATGGTGGTGCAGGCTCGAAGGGCCGAATGGCCTCTACTCCTACACCTAATTTCTATATTTCGATCTCTGGCGCTGTGAGGCAGCAACTCAGTTGCCTGATAACAGCTGGGAAGAAACTGTCCCTGAATCTGATGGCGTGCGTTCAATGGTGGCCGGCTGCAATGCAGATACATTGATACGGAGCACAAGCTGTCTTGCCCCCTGGACACTGAGGTCATTAATACAAGGCTGCATCGGGTCACAGTGCACGGCATTGTTTGTCGACAGAGCTCGGAACAGCTCCCTCGTGCTCAATATTTATTCTCCCATCAGTGTAGTGGCAGGAAAATGAGTGGAACTGCACAATAAACACTGCAGTCCCTCACGGCACAAGCTTAAAAATGCGACACTCATTATTAGTGTCGGTGCATGTTCAAAATATCGATTCACGTTTAATCTGATATTGCGAGGTTTATTTTCCTCCGCCCATGTTTGCTCAGGAATTGTTGCCATAGAGGGAGTGCAGAGAAGGTTCACCAGACTGATTCCTGGGATGTCAGGACTGTCTTATGAAGAAAGACTGGATAGACTTGGTTTATACTCTCTAGAATTTAGGAGATTGAGAGGGGATCTTATAGAAAACTTACAAAATTCTTAAGGGGTTGGACAGGCTAGATGCAGGAAGATTGTTCCCGATGTTGGGGAAGTCCAGGACAAGGGGTCACAGCTTAAGGATAAGGGGGAAATCCTTTAAAACCGAGATGAGAAGAACTTTTTTCACGCAGAGAGTGGTGAATCTCTGGAACTCTCTGCCACAGAGGGTAGTTGAGGCCAGTTCATTGGCTATATTTAAGAGGGAGTTAGATGTGGCCCTTGTGGCTAAGGGGATCAGGGGGTATGGAGAGAAGGCAGGTACGGGATACTGAGTTGGATGATCAGCCATGATCATATTGAATGGCGGTGAGGCTCGAAGGGCCGAATGGCCTCTACTCCTGCACCTAATTTCTATGTTTCTATGTTTCTATGATTCAAGCACGAACCTTTCACAATCACCGTCTCTGAGTCTAATGGGCGGCACGGTGGCGCAGCGGTAGAGTTGCTGCCTCACAGCGCCAGAGACCCGGGTTCCATCCCGACTACGGGTGCTGTCTGTACGGAGTTTGCACGTTCTCCCCGTGACCTGCGTGGGTTTTCTCCGGGTGCTCCGGTTTCCTCCCACACTCCAAAGACGTGCAGGTTTGTCGACTAATTGGTAAAATTGTAAATGTCCCTAGTGGGTAAGATAGTGCCCGTGTGTGGGACAATCACTGGCCTTTTAGTTTTCAATGATACAATGTGGAAACAGGCCCTTCAGCCCACCGAGTCCGTGCCGACCAGCGATCCCCGCACACTAACACTATCCTACACACACTGGGGACAATTTACAATTTTACCGAAGCCAATTAAACCTACAAACCTGCAGTGTGGGAGGAAACCGAAGATCTCGGAGAAAACCCACGCAGGTCATGAGGAGAACGTGCAAACTCCGTACAGACAGCACCGGCATTCGGGATCGAACCCGGGAGCAACTCTACCGCGAGTGAGGGTAGATTTGAAGGAGACGTGAGTGAGAACAGGGACTGATGAATAAGTCTCAATGATTTCTTTATTACCATGTGTACCCAGCTACAGTGAAATATGAATGGCAGAGTAGACTTGATGGGCCGAATGGCCTTACCCTGCACCACCGAGCCAGCCCTGGTCTGTTCTGTATTCAATCTCCCACTGTTGAGAGTCCCAGTGGATTTGTTTTCCTGTGTTTACCCCCACCCCACCCCCACCCCCACCCCCACATCTTCGAGCAGTGCACTGCACATTACTGCCTCCTCCTTATCTCAGACGTTTCATGGAAACATTGGCAGCTTCAGTCTGCACTTCCATATTATTGATCTTCCAGCCTGCGGAAACAGTTTCCCTGACTTAATGCAATCTAAGCCTTCACGATATTCGATGCCTTTATTAAATTTCCTCCCTGTCTGCAATGGAGTACGTGTGCAGCGGTATAAGCCAATAGAGCCTCACAGCATCAGAGACCACTGTTCAATGCTGCCTGGGGTGTTGAAAGGAACTGCAGATGCTGAGTTACTCCAGCATTTTGTGTTTAAAAAAGAACTGCAGATGCTGGAAAAATCGAAGGTAGACAAAAATGCTGGAGAAACTCAGCGGGACAGGCAGCATCTATGGAGCGAAGGAATAGGTGACGTTTCGGGTCGAGACCCTTCTTCAGACTGATGTCGGGGGGGGAGAAAGGAAGAGGCGGAGACAGTGGGCTGTGGGAGAGCTGGGAAGGGGAGGGGAAGGAGGGAGAAAGCAGGGACTACCTGAAATTGGAGATGTCAATGTCCATACCGCTGGGGTGTAAACTACCCAAGAGAAATATGAGGTTTTGCTCCTCCAGTTTGCGGTGGGTAGCATTTGGAGTGATGTTTAGAGAGCTGGGGAAGATGATATATTTCTGACAATTCCGATTTCGGGAAGGAAGAACTTGGTAAGCGATGCAGAGCTGACGACACTTGAGAAATGATACCATCCCAAAATAAAATGTAATCCGGTTTGGATACGGAGAAATCAGGCGTAACGTTTCATCAGCAAGGAAAGGAGGCTTGGAAATCGCACCTTGGCCAGTTGACAGAATCATCAATAAAGAGCAAGCTGATTTGTGAGCATTGTGGACTAAAGCATAGGATCCAGCATTAGACAAAGCAATCCAGTTAAGTAGGCTAGTGTGAAATAGTAATCAAGCAAGCTGTGGGCTTTTGCACTGAGGAAAATGGAATCAATCAAGCACCACTTAGGAACGTGATTAAGAAATATGTGAATGGACCATCTTTCTGTCAAAGTCAGAAAGGGAGTGATTGTATGGGGTATAAGCCAGTGGAAAGCTAGCTGTGAAGCGTGCCCAAACTAACTATTGTGACAAATGTGGGAAATCATGGTTTTAAAAAATAGAAACTTCAGCTGGGCATTGTGGAGGAAGAATGCTGGCCAGTGTGGCTGTAATCAAAGATCCTATAGATAGACCACTCGATGAAAAAGCCGTAGTGCGGTCGTGGGCAATTTTCGGCCCCATTTCCGTCTCCGCAGATCTCCAAAGATCCCGCAAGCGGAGCAAAGATACTAGCGCGGAGACGGAAGCCGGTTACGGAAACACCCTCGTAAAAATAAAAGTTCTTTGGTGAAAAATCTTCTCCTCGTTTTCAGAATTTAAATGTATTAACACAAACTGTTCCCCCGCAACGTTGATTACACTGCGGGTCGTGTTGGGTCGGGTCCGGTTACTGAAATGGATGAAAGAAAGGCCCATGTTCCGCTCCGTTGAATAATATGTGTGTTATGATTGTGTTTATAATTTGTTTGGTTGTTTTGTTGTTCCGCGAGCATTGCCACTTTCATTTCACTGCACATCTCGTATGTGTATGTGACAAATAAACTTGACTTGACTTGACTTGACTTGACTTGACTTGACTTGACTTGACACGTCAGCCCATTGCATTGAGCAGGAGTGGTCTATCTTGTTCTGCTATAGGTTCTTTGGCTGTAATAATTGAATGGGTCATTAGTCGAGATGACCATTACATTGGCCGAAGGTGCCCAAGACCATGCCTTGTTTGACTAGAGGCAAGGGTCGCGCATGTAAGAGATGGGGAGACAGGGTGGTGCAGCGGTAGAGTTGCTGCCTCACAGCGCCAGAGACCCCAGTTCGATCCCATCCCTGGAGAAAAGGATTTGACCAGGATTGAACCCAGGTCTCTGGCGCAGTGAGGCAGCAGCTCTACCCGCTGCACCACTACCATTCAGGCAGCCTGCTCTCCTGCGAGACTGCCGAGACTCTCATGTGTCGGAAGGAACCGCAGATGCTGGTTTAAACCAAAAATAGACACAAAAATGCTGGAGTAATTCAGCGGGACAGGCAGCATCTCTGGTGAGGGGAGGGGGAACTCTCCTAAAGTCTACAATCAATTCCACTGTCTTAAGAGCATTGATTTCTAGGTTGTTGTGATGGCACCAGGATGCCAGCTGTGACACTGTGACATGGGTGACGTTTTGGGTTGAGACTGATGTCAGGGGAGAGGGAGATAGAAACATAGAAACATAGGTGCAGGAGTAGAGGCCATTCGGCCCTTCGAGCCTGCACCGCCATTCGATATGATCATGGCTGATCATCCAACTCAGTATCCTGTACCTGCCTTCTCTCCATACCCCCTGATCCCTTTAGCCACAAGGGCCACATCTAACTCCCTCTTAAATATAGCCAATGAACTGTGTGGCCTCAACTACCCTACCTTCTGCGACAGAGAATTCCACAGATTCACCACTCTCTGTGTAAAAAAAGTTTTCCTCATCTCAGGTCCTAAAAGATTTCCCCCTTCTCCTTAAACTGTGTAACCCCTTGTTCTGGACTTCCCCAACATCGGGAACAATCTTCCTGCATCTAGCCTGTCCAACCCCTTAAGGATAGATAGATAGTCAAGTCAAGTTTATTTGTCACATACACATACACATACGAGATGTGCAGTGAAATGAAAGTGGCAATGCTCGCGGACTTTTGTGCAAAAGACAAACAACAAAACAACCAAACAAATTATAAACACAATCGTAACACACATATTATTGTGTGTGATAGATAAGGAGGTGTGAGGTGTGAAGGCAGGACAAGGGGAATGGAGATCAAGGAATAGACCATTGTTGGCTGGGAGAGGGTGACAACAAAGGAAACAGAGATAAAATATAGTCGGAGGAAGGATGGAGAGAGAGGGAAAACAAGAGTTACTTGATGTTGGAGAAGTCAATGTTCATATCGCTGGGGTGTAAGCTGCCCAAGTGAAATATGAGGTGCTGTTCCTCCAATGTGAGCCTGGATCCGGTCGGTTTAGGGTCCCAGCTTGTGTAACCCCACACCCCGCTCCCAGGGAAGGAAGGGTAATGCATAACAACAAAGAGTTGGATCGCAGCCACCTCAGAAATGAGTGTGTGTGGGAGAGAAACAGTGAAGCAAAGGCATTGAAAGAAGCGGGGAGGGACTGAGAGCTTGTTTACTTCGCAGCTGGGCTGTGTCGGGAAATATTCTCAATGCAGTCACCTCCAGAATTGCTTCAATTGATTCAAATCCACAGCAACAGCCCAGTTATCACTGCCCCCCTTGACATCCCCACCAGAGCTGCTCACAACACTATAGACAATAGACAATAGGTGCAGGAGTAGGCCATTCGGCCCTTCGAGCCAGCCTTGCCATTCCATGTGATCATGGCTGATCATCCCCAATCAGTACCCCGTTCCTGCCTTCTCCCCATATCCCCTGACTGCACTATCTTTAAGAGCCCTATCTAACTCTCTCTTGAAAGTATCCAGAGAACCGGCCTCCACCGCTCTCTCTGGCAGAGAATTCCACAGACTCACCACTCTCTGTGAGAAAAAGATCCATTCTTTCAACATCATGGTTCCACATTCTCCTACATGGTGGCACGGTGGCGCAGCGGCAGAGTTGCTGCCTTACAGCGCTTGCTGCACCAGAGACGTGGGTTCAATCCCGACTACGGGTGCTGTCTGTACGGAGTTTGTACCTTCTCCCCGTACCCAATGTCGGCTGTTCCAAAGATGAATGTATATGGAACAGTGTACATGAAATGAAAGGACACACAGTGTTGGAGTTACTCAGCAGGTCAGGCAGCATCTTTAATAAATCCCCTACAGCATTTCTCCAGAGATGCTGCCTGACCCGCTGAGTTACTCCAGCACTCTGTGAAACGTCACCTATCCATGTTCTCCACAGATGCTGCCTGACCCGCTGAGTTACTCCAGCACTCTGTGAAACGTCACCTATCCCTGTTCTCCACAGATGCTGCCTGACCCGCTGAGTTACTCCAGCACTGTGTGAAACGTCACCTATCCATGTTCTCCACAGATGCTGCTGCACCCGCTGAGTTATGGTGCAGCAGCATCTATGGAGCGAAGGAAATAGGCAACGTTTCGGGCCGAAATCCTTCTGGAAATAGGCAACGTTTCGGGCCGAAACCCTTCCGGGTTTCGACCCGAAACGTTACCTATTTCCTTAGCTCCATAGATGCTGCTGCACCCACTGAGTTACTCCAGCACTCTGTGAAACATCACCTATCCATGTTCTCCACAGATGCTGCCTGACCCGCTGAGTTACTCCAGCACTCTGTGAAACGTCACCTATCCATGTTCTCCACAGATGCTGCCTGACCCGCTGAGTTGCCTGACTCCAGATTTTAGTGTCTATCTTCTGTGCATTCTGTGTAAGTTGTAGTCGCTGTTCAGAGCCTTAACTGCATCGTGAGCCCCTCCTCGGCATGGTAAGCGCAGCTTGTTCTCATCAGCTTTGCAAATTAACAGGCAGCCGAATGCTGGCACGTTGCCCACAGTGGGAACAATGAGCGTGGGTTTTACCACAATCAACGCCCACACTGATGAAACAATGCAATTCAGCTGCTACTTACCGAACCACAGGGCCTTGAGTCTTTCCTCCATATCAGTATTGGAGCATTTTACAGAGGTGTATAAAAAATCATGAGAGGAATAGAGAGGAATAGATCTCTTGCACAGAGTAGGGGAATTGAGGACCAGAGGACATAGGTTTAAGGTGAAGGGGAAAGGATTTAATAGGGGTGACTTTTTCACACAAAGGGTGTTGGGTGTATGGAACAAGGTATTTAAGAAGGAACTGCAGATGCTGGAAAATCGAAGGTGGACAAAAATGCTGGAGAAACTCAGCGGGTGCAGCAGCATCTATGGAGCGAAGGAAATAGGTAACGTTTCGGGCCGAAACTCTTCTTCAGTCTGGAGAGGGGGTAGTTGAGGCTGGGACTATCCCAACGTTTAAGAAACTGTTAGACAGGTACATGGATAGGACAGGTTTGGAGGGAAGTGGGCCAAACGTGAACAGGTGGGACTGGTGTAGCTGGGACATGTTGGCTGGTGTGGGCATGTTGAGCAGAAGGGCCTGTTTCCACACTGTATCACTCTTTGACTCTGTACTCCTCTTTACACTGGGAGTCAGAAACATGACTTCCCTGCCTCATTCATGAACCAATTGAGTTCCAAACCAACATAGAACAGCAGACAGTATAGCACAAGAACAGGCCCTTCAGCCCACAATGTCTGTGCCGAACGTGATGCCAAGGTCAACTCTAAACTGCCTGTAAATAAGCCACAGCCTTCCATTAGAAACATAGAAATTAGGTGCAGGAGTAGAGGCCATTCGGCCCTTCGAGCCTCCACCGCCATTCAATATGATCATGGCTGATCATGCAACTCAGTATCCCGTACCTGCCTTCTCTCCATACCCTCTGATCCCCTTAGCCACAAGGGCCACATCTAACTCCCTCTTAAATATAGCCAATGAACTGTGGCCTCAACAACCTTCTGTGGCAGAGAGTTCCAGAGATTCACCACTCTCTGTGTGAAAAAAGTTCTTCTCATCTCGGTTTTAAAGGATTTCCCCCTTATCCTTAAGCTGTGACCCCTTGTCCTGGACTTCCCCAACATCGGGAGCAATCTTCCTGCATCTAGCCTGTCCAACCCCTTAAGAATTTTGTAAGTTTCTATAAGATCCCCTCTCAATCTCCTAATTCTAGAGAGTATAAACCAAGTCTATCCAGTCTTTCTTCATAAGACAGTCCTGACATCCCAGGAATCAGTCTGGTGAACCTTCTCTGCACTCCCTCTATGGCAATAATGTCCTTCCTCAGATTTGGAGACCAAAACTGTACGCAATACTCCAGGTGTGGTCTCACCAAGACCCTGTACAACTGCAGTAGAACCTCCATTCAGCCATCAAGTCTACTCCACCATTCAATCATGGCTGGTCTATCTCTCCCTCTCAACCCTATTCTCCTGCCTTCTCCCCATAACCCCTGACACCCGCACTGATCAAGAATCTGCCAATCTCTGCTTTGAAAATACCCACATTTTGGAATTGGAAGGACTTGGCCTCCACAGCTGTCTATGGCAATGAATTCCACAGATTCACCACCCTCTGGCTAAAGGATTAAGGCTAAACATGAATTAAAATGACCCCAGAAACACAGGTTTTACCTTAATTTTACACCATGAGTATAGAAGCTGGGATGTAATGTTAAAATTGTACAAGGCAATGGTGAGACCAAATCTGGAGTATGGTGTACAATTTTGGTCGCCCAATTATAGGAAGGATGTCAACAAAATAGAGAGAGTACAGAGGAGATTTACTAGAATGTTGCCTGGGTTTCACAACTAAGTTACAGAGATAGGTTGAATAAGTTAGGTCTTTATTCTCTGGAGTGCAGAAGGTTAAGGGGGGGACTTGATAGAGGTCTTTAAAATGATGAGAGGGATAGACAGAGTTGATGTGGACAAGCTTTTCCCTTTGAGAATAGGGAAGATTCAAACAAGAGGACATGACTTCAGAATTAAGGGACAGAAGTTTAGGGGTAACATGAGGGGGAACTTCTTTACTCAGAGAGGGTAGCGGTGTGGAATGAGCTTCCAATGGAAGTGGTGGAGGCAGGGTCGTTGGTATCATTTTAAAATAAATTGGATAGGCATATGGATGAGAAGGGAATGGAGGGTTATGGTATGAGTGCAGGCTGGTGGGACTAAGGGAAAACATTTGTTCGGCACGGACTTGTAGGGCTGAGATGGCCTGTTTCCGTGCTGTAATTGTTATATGGTTATACATTATACCACATCCCCTAATTATGCCTAAAAACGTTAGCACAGTGGCGCAGCGGTAGAGTTGCTGCCTCACAACGTCAGGTTCAATCCCAACTATGGAGTTTGTACGTTCTCCCCGTGACCTGCGTGGGTTTTCTCCGGGTGCTCCGGTTACCTCCCACACTCCAAGGACGTGCAGGTTTGTAGGTTAATTGACTTGGATAAAATTGTAAATGATCTCTAGTGTGTGTAGGATAGTTCTGGTGTACGGAGAGATCGTTGGTCAGCGCGGTTTCAGTGGACTGAAGTATTTATCTCGCGTTGAAATCCCTAATGTCTAAATACATTCAAAGCAGATAATGAAGGTTAGAAATAGGTCTTAAATAGGTCTGACAAAGGCAATGGGACAATTAGAGGAATTTAATAAATGTTAACAAAGGAACGATAACCTGGGGATTTGCTTGGTTGCCGGGAACCGTGGCAGGAATTCTGATGGTGAATGCCTTGCTTGGAATTCTTAGAGTCATTTGCAATCAGCAAATATTTTAACAGATTGGATTGCCCTTGTATTCCAGACAGCACAACAAGGTTCATTCCTAGTCAACGCACGCTGCCAGCTTCTGTACGCATTCAGAATTCTTCAATTACAAACATTTATGCCACTTGGAGAGGCCATTCAGCCCATCTAGGGGCCTGTACCTTTTATAGAACAGTACAGCACAGGAACAGGATTTTCGGCCCACAATATCTGTACCCATTATGATGCCAAGTTAAACTGATCTAATTCACCTTCTATTCATAAGAGATCGGAGCCATTCGGCCCAACAAGTCTATTCTGCCGATACACAAAATTGCTGGAGAAACTCAGCGGGTGCAGCAGCATCTATGGAGCGAAGGAAATAGGTAACGTTTCGGGTCGAAACCCTTCCGGGTTTCGGCCCGAAACGTTGCCTATTTCCAGAAGGGTTTCGGCTGAAAACCCTTCTTCAGACACATTAAGTGACAGCCTGCCATTAATCTTCACACTTTGCAGTACATCCACTGTGTGTTCTTCAAAGTCTATTCTGCCATTCAATTATGGCTGATCTATCTCTCTCTCTGAACCCTTCGACTCCCCCAACCACGGGACAATAAAGATCCACGGGAAGAAGGTTAGACTTTATTGCCTTCCATCACAGTGAGGAAATTGGGGAACCTGCCGTGGTGGATGTTTATGTTAACATTTTATGTAGTTGTGTGTCTTGGTGCTTTTTTTTATGGTATATGGTAATTTGCTAATTGGTAGACGTGACAATAAACTGCCCTTTGAAACCTTGAAACCCCATTCTCCTGTCTTCTCCCCATAACCCCTGACACCCTTATACTAATCATGCACAGTTTGTTCTTCCATACACTTAGCCAATCTGATACACGGCACAGTGGCGCAACGGTAGAGTTGCTGCCTTACAGCGCCAGAGACATAGAAACATAGAAATTAGGTGCAGGAGTAGAGGCCATTCGGCCCTTCGAGCCTGCACCGCCATTCAATATGATCATGGCTGATCATCCAACTCAGTATCCTGTACCTGCCTTCTCTCCATACCCCCTGATCCCCTTAGCCACAAGGGCCACATCTAACTCCCTCTTAAATATAGCCAATGAACTGGCCTCAACTACCCTCTGCGGCAGAGAGTTCCAGAGATTCACCACTCTCTGTGTGAAAAAAGTTCTTCTCATCTCGGTTTTAAAGGATTTCCCCCTTATCGTTAAGCTGTGACCCCTTGTCCTGGACTTACCCAACATCGGGAACAATCTTCCTGCATCTAGCCTGTCCAACCCCTTAAGAATTTTGTAAGTTTCTATAAGATCCCCTCTCACTCTCCTAAATTCTAGAGAGTATAAACCAAATCTATCCAGTCTTTCTTCATAAGACAGTCCTGACATCCCAGGAATCAGTCTGGTGAACCGTCTCTGTACTCCCTCTATGGCAATAATGTCCTTCCTCAGATTTGGAGACCACAAACTCCGGGTTCCATCCTGACTACACGGAGTTTGTGCGTTCCCCTCATGACCTGACTGAATTTTCTCCGAGATCTTCTGTTTCCTCCCACACTCGTAAGATGTAGAGGCTTCCGGGTTAATTGGTTTGGTGGATATGTAAAATGTGTCTATCTAGTGTGTAGGATAGTACCAGTGTGCGGGGTCGCTGGGCGGTGCGGACTCGGTGGGCCGAAGGGCCTGTTTCCGCGCTGTATCTCTAAACTAAACTAAAATGTTTAAGAAGGAACTGCAGATGCTGGAAAATCGAAGGTAGACAAAAGTGCTGGAGAAACTCAGCGGGTGCAGCAGCATCTATGGAGCGAAGGAAATAGGCAACGTTTCGGGACAAAACCCTTCTTCAAACTAATGTGGGCGGGTGATCGATGGTCTCCATCGACTCGGTTGGCTCTACGACTTGAAGTCTGATAAAGGTGTCCAATAAGGTAGATTGGAGGTCTGGTGAGAGGACAGTTCAGTTGTCAGATGGGGCAAAGCTTCACCCCACACAAAGTCACACCACATCACATCCATCAGTCCTTGGTGAGCCATTACTGAAGGCTAAACACATTCACGTTGAGTTACTCCAGCTTTTTTGTGTCCATCTGTGGAATTCTCTGCCTCAGAGGGCGGTGGAGGCAGGTTCTCTGGATACTTTCAAGAGAGAGCTAGATAGGGCTCTTAAAAATAGCGGAGTCAGGGGATATGGGGAGAAGGCAGGAACGGGGTACTGATTGTGGATGATCAGCCATGATCACATTGAATGGCGGTGCTGGCTCGAAGGGCTGAATGGCCTACTTCTGCACCTATTGTCTATTGTCTATCTTCGGTTAAAACCAGCATCTGCAGTTCCTTCCTGCACACAATATACTGTGTTTGTGTAAAGAAGCTATTGATGCAGCCTTGGTCCTGAAGAACCAACAGTGGATGCACTGCAGAACGCCTCTGCTGAGAATGTGTGAAGATTAATGGCAGGCTGTCACTTAATGTGTTCCATTTCCAATTGATGTGAAGGGGAGACATTCACACAAGGAGAAGGGACCTGTGAACCATGATGTTTGCTTGTAAGAAGTCCCACAGGCAGGATTGCCAGTGTGAACCAGGCAACAAGCAGCTTAATTGCTCTGCTTGTGATATCTTACAACAATCCTCCTTCAACCGATGATCGCAACACAGATGAGTGACGTAAATTAGCGGGGTTTTTCCATATGACTTCTGTTTGCCCAATCAAGATGGCCAGAGCAGGGGAAATCAAAAAACTAGAGGACCTAGATTTAAGATAAGAGGGGAATAATTTAATAGTAACCTGAAGAGCAACTTTTTCACCCAGAGGGAGATAGATATGTAGAATGAGCTGCCAGAAGAAGTGGTTGATGCAGGTTCAATAACAACATTTAGGAGACATTTGGACAAGTACAGGGATAGGAGATGTGTAGAGGATTATGGGCCAAAACAAGGGCAGGTGGGACTAGTGTAGATGGGACATCATAGTCATGGTCCGAAGAGCCTGTTTCCATGCTGTAAGACTCCAGGACTTCATGACAAATTCTTCATGTGGGAAAATGATGGGTGGTGGGACTAATTAGGCAGCTTTTTCTAAGAGTCGGCATTGGTACCAATGGCATCCTTCATTCTTCACAACTTCCTTGAGCTGTACCTGCCCGATGCATCAGGAGGCATTCACGTGCTGCCACTGTGCAGGAGAAACTTCAGAGGAAATATTTCTAACCGCTAGTTTTTTTTCCCTGGAACGATTCGCTTAGTGAGCAATTCCATCTGTTACTGTTAGTTCTTCATTAGAATTCGAATCTTGAAATTGCAGAGAGCAGGCTTGTTCTACTTAAGCCTATCTCTGTGGCATTCGTTCTTACAGGAAGACCTTATAGATCACTGGCTTGGGTCTTCTGGATGAGTGGAACCATGATTTAGTCTTTTTTGATTCCAAGCTTGGATTTTATATTCTTAAACTTATCCATCCCCTCCTGAGAATGCAGTAAAAGCAGACTTAAACCTGCCCGGTGTATGCAGTGCCTTTTATAAGATTCAGGTTAGCTTATTGTCATGTTTACCAGAGTGTAATGAAAACCCAAGTTGCCATGAAGCTCATGGAGTAAACAGTAAATACAAATTGTGTGGCACGGTGGCGCAGCGGTAGAGTTGCTGCCTTTGACCCAGGTTCGATCCTGACTACGGGCGCTGTCTGTACGGAGTTTGTACATTCTCCCTGTGACCTGCGTGGGTGCTCCTGTTTTTCCCTCACTTCAAAGACGTACATAGAAACATAGAAACTAGTTGCAGGAGTAAAGGCCATTCGGCCCTTCGAGCCTGCACCGCCATTCAATATGATCATGGCTGATCATCCAACTCAGTATCCCATCCCTGCCTTCTCTCCATACCCCCTGATCCCTTTAGCCACAAGGGCCACATCTAACTCCCTCTTAAATATAGCCAATGAACTGTGGCCTCAACTACCCTCTGTGGCAGAGAATTCCACAGATTCACCACTCTCTGTGTGAAAAATGTTTTTCTCATCTCGGTCCTAAAGGATTTCCCCCTTATCCTTAAACTGTGGCCCCTTGTTCTGGACTTCCCCAACATCGGGAACAATCTTCCTGCATCTAGCCTGTCCAACCCCTTAAGAATTTTGTACGTTTCTGTAAGATCCCCCCTCAATCTTCTAAATTCTAGCGAGTGATAGGAATAGAATTAGGCCATTCGGAACGTAGGGCTCTTTCCAAATACCTGCTGCGGACATCAGGCCATAGGCCATTCGGCCCATCAAGTCTACTCCGCCATTCAATCATGGCTGATCTATCTCTCCCTCCTAACCCCATTCTCCTGCCTTCTCCCCATAACCCCTGACACCCGTACTAATCAGGAATCTATCTATCTCTGCCTTAAAAATATCCACTGACTTGGTTTCCACAGCCTTCTTCTGGACTTCCCCAACATCGGGAACAATCTTCCTGCATCTAGCCTGTCCAACCCCTTAAGAATTTTGTAAGTTTCTATAAGAATGTGCTATGCGCTACCATCAGCCTCGATCCACCCTTACCGCCCCTAAGGTTTTGCTCGGAACAAGTCTCGATCATGCCAGTTCCCCACATCGCTTAATTTAAAACAAAATGTGTGATATTTTTATTCAGCTCCCGCTTAGACATTGTTGAATTTACAATCAGGCCACTTGTGGTAATCGATCCTCTCACAAAAAAAGAGCTCCTTCCCAGCTTCCTCTTTTATGCTTGACTTACACAATTTCATGAGGGCAAACGCGATACAATTTCTGTTAGTAATCAAACAATACTTCCCCGCTGATGCTCTCCAAAGTTTCACATGAATTCGAACACTCCAGTGGATGCATCTTAAGCACCTTCTCCAGTGAAAGCATCTGCAATTTTTGTAAGTCTCTCATCATAGATTACATTGCTGACATCTTGCTGTTGTCTCTGGGGACCAGCCCTCTGTCTATCAAGCATCTAATAGCCTTTCCCTTACGGTCGAGTTGCAAAATTATTAAGAGAGAGAGATAAAAATGCTGAACAAGGGCCTTGACCCGAAACGTCACCTATTCCTTCGCTCCACAGATGCTGCCTCACCCGCTGAGTTTCTCCAGCATTTTTGTCTACCTTCAATTTTTCCAGCATCTGCAGTTCCTTCTTGAACAAGAGACATAGATAGTTCTGAAGAAGGGTTTCAGCCCGAAACGTTGCCTATTTCCTTCGCTCCATAGAGTTGAGCACCCGCTGAGTTTCTCCAGCATTTTTGTCTACCTTCAAATTTTTCCAGCATCTGCAGTTCCTTCTTGAACAAGAGACATAGATAGTTCTGAAGAAGGGTTTCGGCCCGAAACGTTGCCTATTTCCTTCGCTCCATGGAGTTGAGCACCCGCTGAGTTTCTCCAGCATTTTTGTCTACCTTAAAGACATAGATAGTTCAGTTTAGTTTATAGTCACGGGTACCGAGGTACAGTGAAAAGCTTTTGTTGCGTGTTAGAAAATTGAGAGGGGATCTTATAGAAACTTACAAAATTCTTAAGGGGTTGGACAGGCTAGATGCAGGAAGATTGCTCCCGATGTTGGGGAAGTCCAGGACAAGGGGTTACAGCTTAAGGATAAGGGGGAAATCCTTTAAAACTGAGATGAGAAGAACTTTTTTCACACAGAGAGTGGTGAATCTCTGGAACTCTCTGCCACAGAGGGCAGTTGAGGCCACAGTTCATTGGCTATATTTAAGAGGGAGTTAGATGTGGCCCTTGTGGCTAAGGGGATCAGGGGGTATGGAGAGAAGGCAGGTACAGGATACTGAGTTGGATGATCAGCCATGATCATATTGAATGGCGGTGCAGGCTCGAAGGGCCGAATGGCCTCTACTCCTGCACCTATTGTCTATGTTTCTATGTTTCTAACCAGCCTCTGCAGAGACTGGAAAGCCTTTAAATCGATGTTTGACAGGGCAGTGTTTAAAAAAAAAACCTGCTAAAAGGAAGGAACAAGACAAGACATCCCAGGATGAATAAGATCAGGCGGGATCAAGTGAGGGCCAAACAAGAAGCTGACATTAAATACATTGATAGCAGAGGAATGAAAGGATGGTGGGACAGAAGATGAAGAGACTGAGTAGGAAGTCAATAAACTCGACAAAGAGGAACAATGAAATTAAATTATCAGGAGACACAAAGAAAATATTAAGACTCTTTACAAATGTATCAATAAAAGATGATAGTTGGCTTGGGAATGGGTCGGTGTTAACTACCCTGTAAACTAGCCCTTATCCCATCTGTACATCAGCACGATGGCATCCATCAATGAATATAAATATATAAGACCTACAGCCCCTCACTGAGGCTGCTGTGACAATATTAGATAATATTGTACAGATTTCTCTGCATCAGCAACAAACTGCACAAAGGGAATTCATTGCTCCTTGCAGCCACAATATTTCCCTGGGCTTCTTCACCCAATGCCCTCATCCACTGCATCTGCCACCCACCTCTCTCTCTCTTTCCCAGTGAAAAAAACCCAAAGTGCTGGAGGAACAGTAAGGCCTGGATAGAGTGGATGTGGGGAGGATGTTTCCACTAGTGGGAGAGTCTAGGAACAGAGCGCACAGCCTCAGAACTGAAGGACATTCTTTTACGAAGGAGATGAGGAGATCTCTTTAGCCAGAGGGTGGTGAATCTGTGGAATTCTTTGCCAAGTCAGTGGATATTTTTAAGGCAGAAATTGACAGATTCTGGATCAGTAAGGGGTGTTTAAGAAGGAACTGCAGATGCTGGAGAATCAAAGGTACACAAAAAAGCTGGAGAAACTCAGCGGGTGCAGCAGCATTTATGGAGCGAAGGAAATAGGCAACGTTTCGGGCCGAAACCCTTCTTCAGACGGAGAAGGGTTTCGGCCCGAAACGTTGCCTGTTTCCTTCGCTCCATAGATGCTGCTGCACCCGCTGAGTTTCTCCAGCTTTTTTGTGTACCTTGGGTGTAAGGGGTTATGGGGAGAAGGCAGGTAGAATGGTCAAGTCAAGTTTATTTGTCACATACACATACGAGATGTGCAGTGAAATGAAAAGTGGCAATGCTCACTCGCGGACTTTGTGCAAAAAGACAAACAACCAACCAAACAAACTACAAACAGAATGGAACAGAATCACATATTCTTTTCCATATTAAATATTGTGGGGGGGGGGGAGAAAAAAAGGAAAAAACAGCAATTAAAAAAAAAAAAAAAGCAGTAGAGTTGTACAGTAAAGTTAGTCCCTGGTGAGATAGGAGTTTCCAGTCCGAATGGCCTCTGGGAAGAAACTCCTTCTCAACCTCTCTGTTCTCGCAGCATGGCAACGGAGGCGTTTGCCTGACCAGAACAGTCCGTTGCTGGGGTGGAAGGGATCTCCCATGATTTTTACCAGGGGTGAGGAGGGAGAGATAGATCATCCATGATTGAATGGTGGAATAGACTTGATGGGCCGAATGGTCTAATTCTGATCATTGTACACCTGCAGTTCCTCCCTAGGTAGGTTTGCGGTACAGAATAGGTGCTGAGTCTAAGCACAGTCCTCAGGGCAGCAAGCACCTTGAGACGTTTTTGACATGACAAGGCACCTCATAATGTGAGTGGTATTATTCCAACACGCTGTGTCTGACAGATTTGTCAGATGTGAATAAAGCTTTGTCTTAAATGACGAATGAATCCAGATCAGGGGAAGGCAGTTGTGTGTGGAGCTGAACACCACACTGCCTGGATCGAGTGGATGTGGAGAGGATGTTTCCACTAGTGGGAGAGTCTCGGACCAGAGGGCACAGCCTCAGAATTAAAGGATGCTCCTTTAGGAAGGAGGTGAGGAGGGATTTCTTTAGTCAGAGGGTTGGTGAATCTGTGGAATTCTTTGCCGCAGACGGCTGTGGAGGCCACAAGTCAGTGGATGTTTTTAAGGCAGAGATTGATAGATTCTTGATTAGTACGGGTGTCAGGGGTTATGGGGAGAAGGCAGGAGAATGGGGTTGGGAGGGAGAGATAGATCAGCCACGATTGAATGGCGGAGTAGACTTGATGGGCTGAATGGATTTTGCACAGACAGATTAAAGTTTGCCTTCTGCTTCTATAACCTATGAACTTATGAACTATCCTTTGTGTCTGCCGAGGCTTACACAACCTCCCATTTAAACTATTAATTCTGCCAAACTTGGTTTGCCAAAATTTACAAGGGGGGGACTTGATAGAAACTTTTTAAATGATGAGAGGGATAGACAGAGTTGACGTGGAAAAGCTTGTTCCCTGAGTTAGGGAAGATTCAAACAAGGGGACATGACATGAGAATTAAGGGACTGAAGTTTTAGGGGTAACATGAAGGGAACTTCTTTACTCAGAGAGTGGTAGCTGTGTGGAATGAGCTTCCAGTGAAGGTGGTGGAGGCAGGTTCGTTTTTATCATTCAAAAATAAATTGGATAGTTATATGGATGGGAAGGGAATGGAGGGGTATGGTCTGAGCGCAGGTATCTGGGACTAGGGGAGATTATGTGATCGGCACGGACTATCAGGGTCGAGATGGCCTGTTTCCGGCTGTAATTGTTATATGGTTATATATTATCTACTTATTTAACTCTTAATTCTGTTGCTATCACTTATGAACCTACAGTATGAACAGCTACTCCTTCGCTTGCTCTTGAGACCTCCTTGGAGCGAGTGAGTCCACACACTGCCCGTGACACGATGGCCGGATGGATGGTAGTAGACTCACTACTGTCCCACCCACCACCACCGATACATCGATGCAAATGATTGATTACAAATCGGCCAGGATTGATTGCATTAATCCCCAGAGGCAGGTGTGAAATATACTCTGCAATCGGTCTCTGTCCTGCAAAGTGCCGGTGGTTGAATGAGCAGATAATATTATTCGTTAAAACCAGAGTTTGCTTGCTGCTCAGAATAAATGAGCAGCTCGTTGAACAATCTGACACTGTAATGTTCTAACCACAGGCATGTTGGATGTGATCACAAGATGGTCACCTCTCCTTGATCACCCACAGGCACACTATAACATCCTGATATACCCCCATGATATACCCCTGAGGAAAGACATCCTTGCCATAGAGGGAGCGGTGCAGGCTCGAAGGGCCGAATGGCCTTACTCCTGCACCTAATTTCTATGTTTACAGAGAAGGTTCACCAGACTGATTCCTGGGATGTCAGGACTTTTATATGAAGAAAGACTGGATAGACTCGGCTTGTACTCGCTAGAATTTAGAAGATTGAGGGGGGATCTTATAGAAACTTACAAAATTCTAAAGGGGTTGGGCAGGCTGGATGCAGGAAGATTGTTCCCGATGTTGGAGAAGTCCAGAACAAGGGGTCACACAGTTTAAGGATAAAGGGGCCTGCACCATTCGCCATTCAATATGATCATGGCTGATCATCCAACTCAGTATCCCATCCCTGCCTTCTCTCCATACCCCCTGATCCTTTTAGCTACAAGGGCCACATCTAACTCCCTCTTAAATATAGCCAATGAACTGTGTGGCCTCAACTACCTTCTGTGGCAGAGAATTCCACAGATTCACCACTCTCTGTGTGAAAAATGTTTTTCTCATCTCGGTCCTAAAGCTGGAGCAACTCAGCGGGACGGGCAGCATCTCTGAAGAGAAGGTTCTGTTTCGACCCAAAACGTCACCCATTCCTTCTCTCCAGAGATGCTGCCTGTCCCGCTGAGTTACTACAGTTTTTTGCTTCTATCTTTGGTTTAAACCATCACCTGCAGTTCCTTCCAACTCAAGTCATTTACTTTGATGCATGAAGTGACATACTGTAGAGATAAGTATTACATGAGCTGATGTAAGCTAAAGGGGTCACATTATAAATGTATAAACAGAGAAATCTAAAGGTTTGACACAGAGAGATCTTTGAAATAGTATGTCATAATAAACAGAGAATGTGTTTAAAGCAAGTGATTCCCGTCAATGTTCATGGTGTGGGTTAGATCTCAGGTGAAGGTTTGTGTCCTATGAGACATTCATTTAGGCTTTAGAGATACAGTGTCGAAACAGGCCATTTGGCCCTCCCAGTCCTTGCCAACCAGCAAGCACTCCATACCCTAGCCCTATCCCACACACATGGGAAATCTACAATTTACTGAAACCAATTAACCTACAAAACCCGTATGGCTTTGGGGGTAGACAAAAATGCTGGAGAAACTCAGCGGGTGCAGCAGCATCTATGGAGTGAAGGCAATAGGCAACGTTTCGGGCCGAAACCCTTCTTCAGACTTTGGAGTATGGGTGACCCTCAGACTGACTAATGCTCGGTCTGCAATAACCAACCTGATCGTGCCGGTGGCCCAACACTTCAACTCCCCCTCTCATTCCAAATCCGACCTTCCTGTCCTGGGCCACCTCCAGGCCAGAGTGAGTCCCACTGCAAATTGGAGGAGCAGCGCCTCATATTTTGCTTGTGTAGTTTATACCCCAGCGGTATGAACATTGACTTCTCCAATTTCAGGTAGTCCCTTGCTTTCTCCCTCCTTCCCCTCCCCTTCCCAGCTCTCCCTCAGCCCACTGTATCCGCCTCTTCCTTTCTTCTTCCCACCTCCCCACCCCCACATCAGTCTGAAGAAGGGTCTCGACCCGAAACGTCACCTATTCCTTCGCTCCATAGATGCTGCCTCACCCGCTGAGTTTCTCCAGCATTTTTGTCCACCTCGGACTATCCTTGATCGGACTTTGCTGGCTTTACCTTGCACTGAATGTCATTCCCTTATCATAGAAACATAGAAACATAGAAATTAGGTGCAGGAGTAGAGGCCATTCGGCCCTTCGAGCCTGCACCGCCATTCAATATGATCATGGCTGATCATCCAACTCAGTATCCCGTACCTGCCTTCTCTCCATACCCCCTGATCCCCTTAGCCACAAGGGCCACATCTAACTCCCTCTTAAATATAGCCAATGAACTGGCCTCAACTACCCTCTGTGGCAGAGAATTCCAGAGATTCACCACTCTCTGTGTGAAAAAAGTTCTTCTCATCTCGGTTTTAAAGGATTTCCTCTTTATCCTTAAGCTGTGACCCCTTGTCCTGGACTTCCCTAACATCGGGAACAATCTTCCTGCATCTAGCCTGTCCAACCCCTTAAGAATTTTGTAAGTTTCTATAAGATCCCCTCTCAATCTTCTAAATTCTAGAGAGTATAAACCAAGTCTATCCAGTCTTTCTTCATAAGACAGTCCTGACATCCCAGGATTCAGTCTGGTGAACCGTCTCTGCACTCCCTCTATGGCAATAATGTCCTTCCTCAGATCTGTACACTGTGGACGGCTCGATTGTAATCATGTATTGTCTTTCACTGACTGGTTAGCATGCAACAAAAGCTTTTCACTGTACCTCGATACAGGTGACAATAAACTAAACTGAACTCTCTGGGAAAAGGAGGACTTCTTCTCCAGAATTACTCCGTTGCGCAGTGTGCCTTGAGATGTTTCATGCCACATTAATGTCGCATTTACAACAGTTGCCAGGGCGATGAACACTCTCTCTCCGTCTCACTCCACTGACCTGCAGTGAAGGAAATGCTGGAGAATTCAGCAAAAACGAAAGCCAAGTGACCTTGCCGTGTCTTTGGAGAACAGACATCTCCCCCCTCGACAGAATGACCCTGACCATCAGCCAGCTCTTCCACACAAGGGACACTGGTCAGTTCTCCGGACAATCTGTGGTCCAAACTGTGGTCCCATCAGCTCACCGTGGTCTCTCGAAGCAAGGGTGACTTAGACAGACTTTAGCAGAGTCTGAAGAAGGGTCTCGACCCAAAACGTCACCCATTCCTTCTCTCCAGAGACACTGCTTGTCCTGCTGAGTTACTCCAGTATTTTGAGCCTATCTCAGTGGAAGCCACCATCTGCAGTTCCTTCTTGCACATGCCTCCACTGTGTCTAGTGTAGTGTGATTTAGTTTAGATATACAGCGCGGAAACAGGCCCTTCAGCCCATCGAGAACGTACCGAGGGCGATCATCCCTTACAATAACACTAAATCCCACACCGAGATGAGGAACACACAGAGAGTGGTGAATCTCTGGAACTCTCTGCACAAAGAGATTGAGGCCAGATTCAAGAGGGAGTTCAGAGATTGGCAATCAGAGGGTATAGAGAAGTCATTTGGACCCCTTGATGATCAGCAAACGAATTGAATGGCGTTGCAGGCTCGAAGGGCCAATGGCATCTACAAACACCTAATTTCTAGACTCTAACACAACCAGCGGTCACCCCGTTACATAACACTATCCATCACATTAGCTGTGATGGACAATCCAAAAAAACCAATTGACCTACAAACCTGTACGTCTTTCGAATGTGGGAGGAAACCGAAGCACCCGGAGAAAACCCACGCAGGTCACGGGGAGAACGTGCAAACTCCGTACAGACAGCACCCGTAGTCAGGATCGAACCCGGGTCTCTGGAGCTGTGAGGCAGCAACTCTACCGCTGCCAAGTTATAGAGCTTTTATATGAGGTGGTGTGCATCTCAATCAGAAGCAGATATCTTCAGCATTCATAGAAACATAGACAATAGGTGCAGGAGTAGAGGCCATTCAGCCCTTCGAGCCTGCACCGCCATTCAATATGATCATGGCTGATCATCCAACTCAGTATCCCATCCCTGCCTTCTCTCCATACTTCACACTTCAAAAGTTCAGAGTCTTTCCTTTGAACATCACTATCAAGGTGTCCTATTTTAGGCCAACATAAACATTACAATTCGTCAGTATAAAAATTCTCTTTAGCCACAAGGGCCACATCTAACCCCCTCTTAAATATAGCCAATGAACTGTGTGGCCTCAACTACCTTCTGTGGCAGAGAATTCCACAGATTCACCACTCTCTGTGCAAAAATTGATTTTCTCATCTCGGTCCAAAAAGATTTCCCTCTTATCCTTAAACTGTGACCCCCTAGTTCTGGAACTGGGACCCCTAGTTCTGGAAGTATTTCTTACAGTATTTCCTGCCACAGTACACTAAGTATCTGAACTCTGTGTTAAAATCTCATGAACTGTTTGTGCAGGGATTGTGGAGTCAGCCGTAATTATTTCATTCCGGTCTCTGGTGTGAGGTTTGAGATTATTCTCCTGGTGTGAGTTCCCAGTCAAAGCAACCACTTAGACACCAGTAAAAGGCACATAAGTTCCACACTGCCAGAGAGTGGTGTAAATGACCTCTGATTTATCCCTTTCAATGGATAAAAGAAAATTTCATCCCCATTCTTTTACCCAAAGTACGTGAATCAAGAACCAGGGAACATAGGTTTAAGGTTTAGATTAGGTTACAGATACAGCGAAATGAAAGGCCCTTCGTCCCACTGAGTCTACACCGACTAGCGATCCCCGCACATTGAATGGAGCGGCTGGGCTTGTACACTCTGGAGTTTAGAAGGATGAGAGGTGATCTCATTGAAACATATAAGATTATTACGACAGCAAAGGATTGGAACACCCTACCAGCCAGCATCAGAGATGAGAAGAACTTTTTTCACACAGAGAGTGGTGAATCTCTGGAACTCTCTGCCACAGAGGGTAGTTGAGGCCAGTTCATTGGCTATATTTAAGAGGGAGTTAGATGTGGCCCTTGTGGCTAAGGGGATCAGGGGGTATATGGAGAGAAGGCAGGTACGGGATACTGAGTTGGATGATCAGCCATGATCATATTGAATGGCGGTGCAGGCTCGAAGGGCCGAATGGCCTCTACTCCTGCACCTATTGTCTATGTTTCTATGTTTCTATCTCCGAAACATCCACACACACAAAGATACAACTGCAAAAACATTTCCATCTCGACTAGCACGTCCACCAACATCATAGTGCTGAGTGATGCTCTACCTAGGGATATTCAGCGCCCTACATCAAAGTAACATTAGCAAATTTGCAGATGACACCAAGCTGGGTGGCAGTGTGAACTGTGAGGAGGATGCTATGAGAATGCAGGGTGACCTGGACAGATTGGGGGAGTGGGCAGATGCATGGCAGATGAAGTTTCATGTGGATAAATGTGAGGTTATCCACTTTGACAAAGATAGTAGTAAAAAAAAACATGGCAAATCTCCTCCATCTTCTGAGGAAGTAGAGGGGGTGATGGGCTTGCCTTTTGATTGCATCAATGTGTTGGGTCCCGAACAGATCATTTGCTGAGAGAATGGAGCAGCTGGGCTTGTACACTCTGGAGTTTAGAAGGATGAGAGGGATTCTTATTGAAACATATAAGATTGTTAAGGGTTTGGACACGCTAGAGGCAGGAAACATGTTCCCGATGTTGGGGGAGTCCAGAACCAGGGGCCACACACACACAGTTTAAGAATAAGGAGTAAGCCATTTAGAACGGAGACGAGGAAACACTTTTTCTCACAGAGAGTGGTGAGTGTGGAATTCTCTGCCTCAGAGGGCGGTGGAGGCAGGTTCTCTGGATGCTTTCAATAGAGAGCTAGATAGGGCTCTTAGAAATAGCGGAGTCAGGGGATATGGGGAGAAGGCAGGAACGGGGTACTGATTGGGGATGATCAGCCATGATGACATTGAATGGTAGTGCTGGCTCGAAGGGCCGAATGGCCTCCTCCTGCACCTATTGTCTATTGTCTATTGTCTTTGAGAAAACATGTTCCCGATGTTGGGGGAGTCCAGAACCAGGGGCCACACACACAGTTTAAGAATAAGGAGTAAGCCATTTAGAACGGAGATGAGGAAACACTTTTTCTCACAGAGAGTGGTGAGTCTTTGAAATTCTCTGCCTCAGAGGGCGGTGGAGGCCGGTTCTCTGGATATTTTCAAGAGCGAGGTAGATAGCGGAGTCAGGGGATATGGGTAGAAGGCAGGAACGGGGTACTGATTGGGGATGATCAGCCATGATCACAGCGAATGGCGGTGCTGGCTCGAAGGGCCGAATGGCCTCCTCCTGCACCTATTGTCTATTGTCTTTGCAGATGCTGGTAAAATCGAAGGTAGGCACAAAATGCTGGAGTAACTCAGCGGGTGAGGCAGCATCAATGGAGAGAAGAGAGGTTGAGGGGAGACCTTATAGAAGTGTATCTGATTATGGGTTAAGGTGAGAAAGGCTTAGTGCAAGATAATGCAAGTCAGAGACAGACAGATAAATATTTGAATTAGTGGAAGACTGAGGAAGAAGGGGTTTGGAGGGTGAAACAAGTAACTATACGAGTCAGCAAAAAGTCACGGTGAATAATGACATGCAATTTAAAGGCTACCAACTGTAAAACATGTTATTAAGCTCATTTTTCTGCTGCTCTTTTGTGGTCCAAGGCCCAGCATCGCTCTTTGGAGAGAATATGGAGCCAGGGTGTGATTATTCCTTTTGGCACGACAAGTCCTGTCCTTATACAATAATACTTGAAGCCATTGTCATATCTTCTCTCACAGCATAAAGTAATCATCATTAACAAATTTAGAGTGTGTGCTCGAGCCTCTAAAACACGGCTAATCTCAGACACACAACTGAACTACATCTCGGCAGAATTAGCAGCTGAAGGGAACTCTATTGTGTTGATCTGACACCTATTGAGGTACAAGATGTGACTCGCTTGTCAACCAATTTGCTCCCCCGAGTCGACAGAAATTACTGATTTACTCCGAGAGAGAGTGGAGCGCTTAGTAGGCAGTCGGTCTCATCAACTTGACAACGTGATGCTCTGCGGACACAGGGCGTTTATGTTTCATGCATGTTTTGTGTTCTATCCATTATGTGGCCTGCATTAAGTTCCTATCCATTGGGCGGCACGGTGGCGCAGCGGTAGAGTTGCTGCCTTACAGGGCTTGCAGCGCCAGAGACCCAGGTTCAATCCCGACTACAGGTCCTGTCTGTACAGAGTTTGTACCTTCTCCCCGCACCCAATGTCGGCTGTTCCATACATAAATGTGTACATGAAATGAAAGGACACAGAGTGTTGGAGTTACTACAGCATTTCTCCACAGATGCTGCCTGACCCGCTGAGTTACTCCAGCACTCTGTGAAACGTCACCTATCCATGTTCTCCACAGATGCTGCCTGACCCGCTGAGTTACTCCAGCACTCTGTGAAACGTCACCTATCCATGTTCTCCACAGATGCTGCCTGACCCGCTGAGTTATGGTGCAGCAGCATCTATGGAGCGAAGGAAATAGGCAACGTTTCGGGCCGAAACCCTTCTGGAAATAGGCAAAGTTTTGGGCCGAAACCCGGAAGGGTTTCGGCCCGAAACATTGCCTATTTCCTTAGCTCCATAGATGCTGCTGCACCCGCTGAGTTACTCCAGCACTCTGTGAAACGTCACCTATCCATGTTCTCCACAGATGCTGCCTGATCCGCTGAGTTACTCCAGCACTCTGTGAAACATCACCTATCCATGTTCTCCACAGATGCTGCCTGACCCGCTGAATTACTCCAGCACTCTGTGAAACGTCACCTATCCATGTTCTCCACAGATGCTGCTGCACCCGCTGAGTTACTCCAGCACTCTGTGAAACGTCACCTATCCATGTTCTCCACAGATGCTGCCTGACCCGCTGAGTTACTCCAGCACTCTGTGAAACGTCACCTATCCATGTTCCCCACAGATGCTGCCTGACCCGCTGAGTTACTCCAGCACTCTGTGAAACGTCACCTATCCATGTTCTCCACAGATGCTGCTGCACCCGCTGAGTTACTCCAGCACTCTGTGAAACGTCACCTATCCATGTTCCCCACAGATGCTGCCTGACCCGCTGAGTTACTCCAGCACTCTGTGAAACGTCACCTATCCATGTTCTCCACAAATTGCGGTGCTAGCTCGAAGGGTCGAATGGCCTCCTCCTGCACCTATTTTCTGTGTTTCTAGATCAGCCATGATTGAATGGCAGAGTAGACTCGATGGGCCGAGTCTAACTTGTGAACACGGAATATAGATTCAAGAGCATCACACAGCGGACTGAGCTGACAGTATCGAACAGACTGCCATGCTTGGCCTGTTTTATACTGTAGATACTCTGCTGAACACTTGCAATGCTTTAGCCAGGGTGTTGGAGAGAGAATTATGTGTCGTGACAACTGCATCTCATCTGGTTCATGGAATTAAAAAAAGACACAAAGTGCTGGAGTAACTCAGCAGGTCAAGCATCTACTGCAGTAGGCACTTGCAGAGAACGTGATATCATATAACCATATAACCATATTACAGCACGGAAACAGGCCATCTCGACCCTTCTAGTCCGTGCCGAACACATAATCTCCCCTAGTCCCATATACCTGCGCTCAGACCATAACCCTCCATTCCCTTCCCATCCATATAACTATCCAATTTATTTTTAAATGATAAAAACGAACCTGCCTCCACCACCTTCACTGGAAGCTCATTCCACACCGCCACCACTCTCTGAGTAAAGAAGTTCCCCCTCATGTTACCCCTAAACTTCTGTCCCTTAATTCTCATGTCATGTCCCCTTGTTTGAATATCAGGCTGATAATTCACATCTCCAGACTAGGAGAGATATGGAGAGACTAGGAGAGATGCTGCTGCACCCGCTGAGTTTCTCCAGCTTTTTTGTGTATATAGGAGAGATATGGAATTGATTGATTAATTGATTAATTGATACTTATTGTCACGTGCTCTTGGTACAGTGAGATTTTGCGTACAGGACAGGTATGCAAATAGATGCCATGCAAAGGGCAGCAACAGTTAGAAAAGTATTCAATTCTTTCCGCATTCCCCCTTTGTTCTCTGTACACCCCCCCATCCCCCCACGCACGCTCCCTCATTGTTCTCAACTCCTGTCCAGGAGAAGCTATACTTCACCCTCGTTAGACCTCATTTGGACTCCGCAGTTGCAGCATGCGACCCATACACAAATACAAACATTCCTTCCATCGAACATGTCCAAAGACAGGCAGCTCGGGCAGATTTGTTACTAACACCTATGAGAGAGAAGCGAGTGTCACCAAACTTCTGAATTCTCTGGTCGGGGTGGAAAGAACCCTCTCCAGGACAGACAGACGTGAAACTCACCGTTTGACCTGTTTTTACAAAATGTTAAATGGTCAGCTCGACATAGACTACAAGACCTACACCAAACCCAAACCAATTAGGAGCAGACGAGGGCATTCGATCCAATTTGTGATCCCAGCTACAAAGACAGATGTGTACAGCAATTCGTTCTTCCCCCGCACAATGAAAGCATGGAATAATCTCCACCCAACTATAGTTACCCAACCAGATGCAACTACATTTAAAGTAGCTCTTTCTTCCCAATAACCCTTTCTGGCTTAAGCCCTCCCTTCAAGTCAAGTCAAGTCAAGTTTATTTGTCACATACACATACGAGATGTGCAGTGAAATGAAAGTGGCAATGCTCGCGGACTTTTGTGCAAAAGACAAACAACAAAACAACCAAACAAATTATAAACACAATCATAACACACATATTCTTTTACATAATAAATAATAGAAGGAAAAACGTTCTGTAGAGTTAGTCCCTGGTGAGATAGGCGTTTACAGTCCGAATTGCCTCTGGGAAGAAACTCCTTCTCAACCTCTCCGTTCTCACTGCATGGCAACGGAGGCGTTTGCCTGACCGTAGCAGCTGGAACAGTCCATTGCAGGGGTGGAAGAGGTCTCTCATGATTTTGTTTGCTCTGGAGTTGCACCTCCTGTTGTATAGTTCCTGCAGGGGGGTGAGTGAAGTTCCCATAGTGCGTTCGGCCGAACGCACTACTCTCTGCAGAGCCTTCTTGTCCTTGGCAGAGCAATTCCCGAACCAGATGGTAATGTTCCCGGACAAGATGCTTTCCACCGCCGCTGCGTAGAAGCACTGGAGGATCCTCGGAGACACTCTGAATTTCCTCAATTGCCACCTCCAGTTTCAATTGCAGTTGGAATATTTTGGAGGACCAAGAAACCAAGAACCAAGACTGACCGCTGGGACACTCGCGTACGTAATGCACATGAAGAACAGGCTCTCTCCTCCTTTCCCCTCTTCTCTGTTGTTCCGACACTCTTCTCTCCGCTCCCCCCCCCCCGACTTGTTGGCTCTCTGGGCTGCTGCTCTTTTGCCGTTGCATCCCGCGGGAATTGTCTCATCTTGACCTTTAGATCAAAAGGACACGTTTAGCATCCGAGGTCTCCGAGCGGAATCAGCTTCAAACAAAAATCACGCAGAAAGCTTCTGAGAAATGCTCAAAGGGGCCAAGGCAATGGCTTCTATTTAAACACAGCCCTGGAGTAAAGGAATATCTCAGAATGCTTTAGTCCCACTTTGGAGCAGAGAGGAGGAAAGTCTGTAGGGTATCTGCGATGCAAACGCATCTCTGATCAAACGTGAGTAAACTTTCAACTTTACAGATTCAGCAAGGACACAGGCCCTTCGGCCCAACGAGTCTGTACCAATTAATGATCACCTTCACACCAGCACTGTCCTACACTTACCTTTTCACACAAAGGGTGGTGGGGGTATGGAAATAGACAATAGACAATAGGTGTTGGAGCAGAGGCCATTCGGCCCTTCGAGCCAGCACCGCCATTCAATGTGATCATGGCTGATCATCCCCTGTTCCTGCCTTCTCCTCTTATCCCTCTTAGATGTGGCCCTTGTGCCTAAGGGGATCAGGGGGTATGGAGAGAAGGCAAGTACGGGATACTGACTTGGATGATCAGCCATGATCATATTGAATGGCGGTGCAGGCTCGAAGGGCCGAATGGCCTACTCCTGCACCTAATTTCTATGTTTCTATGTTTCTATCCCCTGAGCTGCTTGGAGGAGGTAGTTGAGGCAGGGATTATCGCAACGTTTAAGAAACATTTAAACAGGTACATGGATAGGACAGTTTTGGAGGGACATGGGCCAAACGCGGGCATGTGGGACTAGTGTAGCTGGGCCATGTTGGTCGGTGTGGGCATTGTCGGCCAAAGGGCCTGTTTCCACGCTGTATCAGTCTATGACTGTATTATGGGCTCCATCCTTCATTGGTCATCTGTTGTCAGTCCTGCTTCTCTCTGGCCTCCTGGATCCGGATCCCTCCACTCTACTTTCAATCCCAAGAAGGGTCCCGACCAGAATCATTACCAGTCCTTTTTCTCCAGAGATGCTGCCTGACCTGCTGAGTTACTCTAGCATTTTATGTCTACATTACATATGACTGGACACCACCATCATCAGTTGAAACCCTCACCCTAGGATCTAAACTTTGCAATAAGTTCTTGTGATGGAAACCGAATTAGGCCATTCGGCCCATCAAGTCTACTCTGCCAATCAATCATGGCTGATCTATCTCTCCCTCTCAACCCCATTCTCCCCTCAACCTCTGACACCCACGCTAATCAAGAATCTATCTATCTCTGCCTTAAATATATCCACTGACTTGTCCTCCACAGCCTGTGGCAATGAATTCCACAGATTCACCACCCTCTGGCTAAAGAAATTTCTCCACATCTCCTTCCTAAAGGAACGTCCTTTGATTCTGAGGCTGTGCCCTCTGGTTCTGGACTCTCCCACTAGTAGAAACATCCTCTCCACATCCACTCTATCCAGGTGATAAATGTGTTGTGTCACCCAACCTGGTGGTAGATTGGTTGGAGTTTGTTCTGGAATGTTCCTCTTCCTGTTCGCAGTTGGAGGTCACGTACCATTGTAATTAAGTGAATATTATCAGTACAACGAGGAGCAAACATTGGCAGGCATGTTAATTAGCCAGAGAGCTCTAATGTTCATTAGACTGAGCAACACTAGTGGAATATGCTATACATGAATAATTCATCACATGTAAAGATTTGATTACGAATATGTTCGTTTGGATGAGACATTGACTTGGGGTTGGTGTAATGGCCCTGTCCCACTGTACGAGTTCATTCCAAGAGCTAATTCTCCCGAGTTTGCCCTGATTCGAACTCGGAGATTTACGGTAACGGCCACCCGTCGGTACTCGGGGCTCTCGTGGACATTTTTCATTGTGTTGAAAAATCTTCACGAGTCTTCCCGTGCTTACCTGCCGTTAGCGAGTCTTCCCGAGTACTTGCCGTTAGCGTTACGAGCCGCTAAGAGACGTCCCCGAGCTCCGACGTACCCGCTACGTTCATTCTCCGTGCTTACCACAGGTTTGATTTTGTTTCAAACTCGGGAGAGCTCTTGGAATGAACTTGCACTGTTGGACAGGGCCATAACAATGGCAGCTAATGCTACTGTTCCAAAGGCTCGTGGCTACTTTTCTGGGAAGGAACAAACCGCATTTAGTTTTAGAATTAGAGATACAGCGCGGAAACAGGCCCTTCGGCCCACCGAGTCTGTGCCGAACTGCTATCCCCGCACACCAACACTAGGAACAATTCATAATTATACACCCTCACCGTATCTCTTGTTTCCCTTTCCACCTTGACTCTCAGTCTGAAGAAGGGTCTCGACCCGAAACATCACCCATTTCTTCTCTCCAGAGATGCTGCCTGGCCCGCTGAGTTACTCCAGCTTTTTGTGTCTGATCCCAGAGGATTCAGTGCTCATTCCAGGGAGAGCAGCCCAGCGTTCCCAAATTGGAGATGGGCACAAAATGCCGGAGTAACTCAGCGGGTCAGGCAGCATCTCTGGAGTAAAGGAATGGGTGACGTTTCGGGTCGAGACCCTTCTTCAGAGTCAGGGGAGAAGGAGACTAGAGATATGGATAGGTACTCCATCATTTTGAGTCCATCTTCGGTGTAAATCAGCATCTGCAGTTCCTTCCTCTCGCTGTTTCACACAGTCAAAGAGAGATACAGTGTGGAAACAGGCCCTTTGGCCCAACCTGCCCACACCGGCCAACATGTCCCAGCTACACTAGTCCCACCTGCCTGCATTTGGCCCATATCCCTCCAAACCTGTCCTATCCATGCACCTGTCCTTGGGATAGTCCCAGCCTCAACTACCTCCTCTGGCAGCTTGTTCCATACACCCACCACACTTTGCGTGAAAAAGTTACCCCTCAGATTCCTATTAAATCTTTTCCCCTTCACCTTGAACCTATGTCCTCTGGTCCTCGATTCCCCTACTATGGGCAAGAGACTCTATGCCCGATCTATTCCTCTCATGATTTTTCAAATGCAAGGTATGGTCATATATCCATTTGCCTGTCTCTCCACGGCTGTGAAGACTCTGAAGACCGAAGCAGTGGTTAGCTCCTCTCTCCCGCCAGGCTCTGTCACCAAGCCCAGTAATTAAACCATTAGGAGTAGATTAAACACCATAGATTATTGCTTCGTTAATTCCGGGATGAGAGAGCAGAGTCCTGTGACATCCTGTAGCCAAACTGCAGATTCATACAGCAGGGAAACAAACCATTCGGCCCATCTTGAGGAAGGACATTATCTGAGGATATCTGACCAAATCTGAGGAAGGACATTATTGCCATAGAGGGAGTGCAGAGACGGTTCACCAGACTGATTCCTGGGATGTCAGGACTGTCTTATGAAGAAAGACTGGATAGACTTGGTTTATACTCTCTAGAATTTAGAGGAGATTGAGAGGGGATCTTATAGAAACTTACAAAATTCTTAAGGGGTTGGACAGGCTAGATGCAGGAAGATTGTTCCCGATGTTAGGGAAGTCCAGGACAAGGGGTCACAGCTTAAGGACAAAGGGGAAATCCTTTAAAACCGAGATGAGAAGAACTTTTTTCACACAGAGAGTGGTGAATCTCTGGAACTCTCTGCCACAGAGGGTAGTTGAGGCCAGTTCATTGGCTATATTTAAGAGGGAGTTAGATGTGGCCCTTGTGGCTAAGGGGATCAGGGGGTATGGAGAGAAGGCAGGTACGGGATACTGAGTTGGATGATCAGCCATGATCATATTGAATGGCGGTGCAGGCTCGAAGGGCTGAATGGCCTACTCCTGCACCTAATTTCTATGTTTCTATGTTTCTATCTTTAGTATTCAACTAAATGGAGCACCTGCCTTTCAAATGGGATGCCTTCCTTGTTCATAGAATCATTCTGCCCAACTAGTCCATGCAGACCAAGATGCCTCATCTAAGCTAATTTGGCCTTAGGTGTGGCACAGCGCGCATTGGTAGAGTTGCTGCCTTACAACAACAAAGGCCCACGATTGATCCTGACTGTGGGTGACTGTCTGTGAGGAGTTTGCACGTTCTCCCCGTGACTGCGAGGGTTTCCTCCGGGTGCTCTGGTTTCCTCCCCACACTGCCAATACGTGCAGGTTTGTTGGTTAATGGCCTCCTGTAAATGGCCCCTAGTTTGTAGGACATAGACTAAATGTACAGGTGATGGGTGGTCAGTGTGGACTAGGTGGGCCAAAGGGCCTGTTTCTATGCTGTAAACTAAACTGAACTGACCCATATACAGTATCTAACACATGCTGTACTTTCCCTGGAGGTATTTGATGAGAGATTGTGAAGAGAGAAAGGTGTTATCATAGAGAAAGGATGTTGTCAAGCTGGAAAGGGTACAGATAAGATTTACACGGATGTTGCCAGGGTTAGAGGCTCTGGGCTATTGGGAAAGGTTGAGTAGACTAGGAGTGCAAGAGGATGAAGGGTGATCTTATTGAAGTGTATAAAGTCATGATCAATAGATCAGGTAGATGCACAACTAAATAAGACAACCTGCCCACCCTAGGTATTATAGACAATAGGTGCAGGAGGAGGCCATTCAGCCCTTCGAGCCAGCACCGCCATTCACTGTGATCATGGCTGATCACCCCCAATCAGTACCCCGTTCCTGCCTTCTCCCCATATCCCCTGACTCTCTCTCGCTATCTTTAAGAGCCCTATCTAGCTCTCCCTTGAAAGCATCCAGAGAACCGGCCTCCACCGCCCTCTGAGGCAGAGAATTCCACAGACTCACCACTCTCTGTGAGAAAAAGTGTTTCCTCGTCTCCGTTCTAAATGGCTTAACCCTTATTCTTAAACTTCTCCATTATCCCTGAGGAGATCAGGGGCAATTTCTCTCAAATAATCCACTTATTTGGAAGATCCAAGGCCTCTAGTCCCTCATGTTCAGGGGTCTCTCCCTTCAGTAGCTGTTTGTGTGAAGAAGTGTTCCCTTGTCTCCGTTCTGGTATACACCACTCACAAATGCCCCATATAACCGAGGCATCATTTCTTTCCTTTTGTATTTGATTCCCCTACAAGTAGATAATAATGCCTTGTAGTAAAGAATTACGGGAAGATTTTGTGGCAATTTTCCAAATTTTCTCAACATCTTCTCAATAGAACATAGGGCTTCCTTTGTCTGTGGAGAGAGGGAGACAGATTCACCTTATCTGGGCAAGGCTGTTCATTGAAATAGACATAGCATAGAATCAGGTACAAAAGACTGCAGATGCTGGAGTCCAGAACAAACAGAAAAATAAACTGCAGCAGGCCAGGCAGCATCTGTGGAGACAGAGAGATGGTTGATGTTTCAGGTCAAGACTTTTGCTGCTGTTTTTTAAAGTAATTGTTACCTCAAGATGCTGACAACATTGGTCCGCACCTCTGGACAGGCATTCCCTCTGTCCCCAGACAAGGGGCCACACAGTAAAGGATAAGGGGCAAACCTTTAGGACCGAGATGAAGCCCTTTATCACCACGGTGGTGAATCTCATTCTCTGCACAGAAGCTCTCCCGTGTTTAATATTAAAGGGAGTCAAATGTGGCCCTTGTGGTAAGGGGATCGGGGAATGGACGGCAGGGATGGGTACTGAGGGGAGCTCGGGGACATCTCTTATGCGGCTCGTAAGGCTAAGGGCAGGTACTCCTGCAGACTCGCTAACTATGGATGACAGTTTAGTAAGCAAACAGCGGGAAACAGGCCCTCGTGGCCCACCGATTTTGTGCTGGCCAGCGATTCCCACATCATCTCGGTCCTAAAGGGTTTTCAATCTTCCTGCATGTGACCCCTTGTCCTGCCCCCAACATCGTCCAACCCCTGCATCTAGCCTGTCCAACCCCTTTTTTGTAAGTTTCTATAAGATCCCCCCTCAATCTCCTAAATTCTAGCGAGAATTTGCATTAAGCTTTGCCCCATTTATCTTCAAACGATGCCATTTCATCTTTGACATTTCCACCTTATATATTTTTAAGGCAGAGATAGATAGATTCTTGATTAGTGCGGGTGTCAGGGGTTATGGGGAGAAGACAGGAGAATGGGGTTAGGAGGGAGAGATAGATCAGCCATGATTGAATGGCGGAATAGACTTGATGGGCCAAATGGCCTAATGCTGCTCCCATCACTTATGAACCGTTAATCATCGGATAGAAGTGAAAAATGCAAATGGTTTTTATGATGTAACTGCAAATTTATTGCTTGTTTTCTCGTATTGAACGACTCGGCAAATAATTGCAGTTTTGTGATGAATCAGTTCCCCAGAGGTCCCGCTGGGTTCAGCAGCAGGAAACGCAGAGGAAGGGACAAAAAAAACTCTCCTTCATAAACTCATGTCATCAGGGCAGAAATAACTAGGCCATTCAGCCCATCAAGTCTACTTCACAACTTCAATTGTGGCCAATCTATCTTTCCCTCTCAACCCCGTACTCCTGCCTTCTCCCCAGAGGGAGTTAGATGTGGCCCTTTGGAAAGACTGGATAGACTCGGCTTGTACTCGTTAGAATTTAGAAGATTGAGGGGGGATCTTATAAAAAATTACAAAATTCTTAAGGGGTTGGACAGGCTAGATGCAGGAAGATTGTTCCCGTTGTTGGGGAAGTCCAGAACAAGGGGTCACACAGTTTAAGGATAAGGGGGAAATCTTTTAGGACCGAGATGAGGAAAACATTTTTCACACAGAGAGTGGTGAATCTGTGGAACTCTCTGCCGCAGAAGGTAGTTGAGACCACACAGTTCGTTGGCTATATTTAAGAGGGAGTTAGATGTGGCCCTTGTGGCTAAAGGGATCAGGGGGTATGGAGAGAAGGCAGGTACAGGATACTGAGTTGGATGATCAGCCATGATCATATTGAATGGCGAATGGTGCAGGCTCGAAGGGCCGAATGGCCTCTACTCCTGCACCTATTGTCGATGCTTCTATGTCCTGGATAGAACAATGAAATTCTTACCTGTAGCAGCACCACAGAATATGTAAGCATGGTACACTGTAAACAAGATAAAAAACGAACAATAAAAGGTTCATACGATTCACGACATTCGAACGGAGAGGAGGAATATTCATGGGTTTCATTCTCACCGATCGTGCAAATTTCACCATTTTACACATTTACCCAATTCCCTCCTGAAAGTTATTGTTGAACCAGAATGCAGAGCAATTCAGACTGAAAAACAGCGAGAGTGAAAAACCATGTCCTCATCTCTCGCTGCTTTGTTTAATTTGCTGCTTATCATAGATCTGTGCCCTTTTGTTTCCGCTGCTTCTGCCAGTGGAAATGGATTATGCTTATTTATACCATCGCCCCCTCACAGATTTCAAGATGTGTTTTGTTCAAGGAACCTTCTTAGCTCCACAGAGACTCCTGCAAACCCTTCCGTTATACTGTGGTTCCTCCTCACTGCCATTGGGCTGGGAAATCTCAATTAAACCTTCTCAAAAACCTTGGCATCCTTCCCAAATTGCAGCCTTATTATTCCAGCCATGGCTACGGTGGTACTTCAAGACTAGCCATTCAGGGGGGGGTGGTGGCAGATATGATAGTGGCGTTTAAGAGGCTTTTCAAGTTCAAGTTCAAGTGAGTTTATTGTCATGTGTCCCTGTATAGGACAATGAAATTCTTGCTTTGCTTCAGCACAACAGAACATAGTAGGCATTTACTACAAAACAGATCAGTGTGTCCATATACCATAATATAAATATATACACACACACATGAATAAATAAACTGATACAGTGCAAATAACAGATAATGGGTTATTAATAATCAGAGTTTTGTCCGAGCCAGGTTTAATAGCCTGATGGCTGTGGGGAAGTAGCTATTCCTGAACCTGGTTGTTGCAGTCTTCAGGCTCCTAGATTGGCTCATGGAAGTGTACAGTATAGAAGGATATTGATCATGTACAGGCAGATCATAGCAAGAGGATTTCAGTATAGGAGTAAAGAGGTTCTTCTGCAGTTGTATAGGGCTCTGGTGAGACCACATCTGGAGTATTGTGTACAGTTTTGGTCTCCTAATTTGAGGAAGGACATCCTTGTGATTGAGGCAGTGCAGCGTAGGTTCACGAGATTGATCCCTGGGATGGCGGGACTGTCATATGAGGAAAGATTGAAAAGACTAGGCTTGTATTCACTGGAGTTTAGAAGGATGAGGGGGGATCTTATAGAAACATATACAATTATAAAAGGACTGGACAAGCTAGATGCAGGAAAAATGTTCCCAATGTTGGGCGAGTCCAGAACCAGGGGCCACACACAGTCTTAGAATAAAGGGGAGGTCATTTAAGACTGAGGTGAGAAAAAACTTTTTCACCCAGAGAGTTGTGAATTTATGGAATTCCCTGCCACAGGGGGCAGTGGAGGCCAAGTCACTGGATGGATTTAAGAGAGAGTTGGATATAGCTCTGGGGGCTAGTGGAGTCAAGGGATATGGGGAGAAGGCAGGCACGGGTTATTGATTGGGGACGATCAGCCATGATCACAATGAATGGCGGTGCAGGCTCGAAGGGCCGAATGGCCTCCTCCTGCACCTATTTTCTACGTTTCTATATTATGAGATCAGTTTAACTTGGCATCATGTATAGCACAGACATTGTGGGCTGAAGGGCCTGTGCTGTACTGTTCTATGTTCAATTTGTACCATTTCCAAATAATACCCAAGGTACCCTTCTTGATAAAATACCTGAGTTGCTTCTTTTCAGTTCTCTGTGAAAGTTCTGCTGCTGTTTTATTTCAGTCTCAGTGGTATAGCACTCAGCAGAATTCAGCCACGTTAGTCCAGGCTCTTCCTGTTAATCAGGAACAGTTGTTACTTAATGCATTAGGTGACAGGGAATCCGTAAAATAGCTCATTCTCAACTTTGGTGAACACTTGGTAAAATAACTCTCGCCTGTGTAAATGAGATTCGGTGCAGGCTGGTGCAGAGAGGAACGAAAGTGGAAGAGCAGAGCAGTCAAACATTGAGAATTGGATGTAGACAAAAATGCTGGAGAAACTCAGCGGGTGCAGCAGCATCTATGGAGCGAAGGAAATAGGCAACGTTTCGGCCCGAAACCCTTCTTCAGAATTGGATACTGCCTTCAGTCTAAAGAAATATCACAGTGGAGTCAATCAGATACTGCAGTATAGAAACATAGACAAAAGACAATAGGTGCAGGAGGAGGCCATTCGGCCCTTCGAGCCAGCACCGCCATTCATTGTGATCATGGCTGATCATCCTCAATCAGTACCCCGTTCCTGCCTTCTCCCCATATCCCCTGTGTATGGATGGGGCATGGAGTTTATTAGGACCTATTCCAGGCAGGGATGTGGGGTGTATCTGCTACAGTGAAGGGTGTATCTGCTACAGTGAGGGGTGTATCTGCTACAGTGAGGGGTGTATCTGCTACAGTGAGCGGTGTATCTGCTACAGTGAGGGATGTGTCAGTGTTACAGTGAGGGGTGTATCTGCTACAGTGAGGGGTGTATCTGCTACAGTGAGGGGTGTATCTGCTACAGTGAAGGGTGTATCTGCTACAGTGAGGGGTGTGTCTGCTACAGAGAGAGGGGTGTCAGTGTTACAGTGAGGGGTGTATCTGCTACAGTGAAGGGTGTATCTGCTACAGTGAATGGTGTATCTGCTACAGTGAGGGGTGTATCTGCTACAGTGAGGGGTGTATCTGCTACAGTGAGGGGTGTGTCAGTGTTACAGTGAAGGGTGTATCTGCTACAGTGAGGGGTGTATCTGCTACAGTGAGGGGTGTATCTGCTACAGTGAGGGGTGTATCTGCTACAGTGAAGGGTGTATCTGCTACAGTGAGGGATGTGTCAGTGTTACAGTGAAGGGTGTATCTGCTACAGTGAGGGGATGTGTCAGTGTTACAGTGAAGGGTGTATCTGCTACAGTGAAGGGTGTATCTGCTACAGTGAGGGATGTATGTGCTACAGTGAAGTGTGTATCTGATACAGTGAGGGATGTGTCAGTGTTACAGTGAAGGGTGTATCTGCTACAGTGAGGGGTGTATCTGCTTACAGTGAGGGGTGTATCTGCTATATCGAGGGGTGTATCTGGGAGGGGTGTATCTGCTACAGTGAGGGGTGTATCTGATACAGTGAGGGGTGTATGTGTCAGTGTTACAGTGAAGGGTGTATCTGCTACAGTGAAGGGTGTATCTGCTACAGTGAGGGGCGTATCTGCTACAGTGAGGGGTGTATCTGCTACATTGAGGGATGTATCTGCTACATCGAGTGGTGTATCTGCTTCAGTGAGGGGTGTATCTGCTACAGTGAGGGGTGTATCTGCTACAGTGAGGGGTGTATGTGCTACGGTGAGGGGTGTATCTGCTACAGTGAGGGGTGTATCTGCTACAGTGAGGGGTGTATCTGCTACATTGAGGGGTGTATCTGCTACAGTGAGGGGTGTATCTGCTTCAGTGAGGGGTGTATCTGCTTCAGTGAGGGGTGTGTCTGAGGGGTGTATCTGCTACAGTGTGGGGGGTGTCTGTGCTACAGTGAAGGGTGTCTCTGCTACAGTGGGGGGTGTATCTGCTTCAGTGAGGGGTGTATCTGCTTCAGTGAGGGGTGTATCTGCTACAGTGAGGGGTGTATCTGCTACAGTGAGGGGGTGTATCTGCTACATTGAGGGGTGTATCTGCTACATCGAGGCGGGTATCTGCTACAGTGAGGGGTGTATCTGCTACATTGAGAGATGTGTCAGTGTTACAGTGAGGGGTGTATCTGCTACAGTGAGGGGTGTATCTGCTCCAGTGAGGGGTGTATCAGTGAGGGGTGTATCTGCTACAGTGAAGGGTGTATCTGCTACAGTGAAGGGTGTATCAGTGTTACAGTGAGGGGTGTATCTGCTACAGTGAGGGGTGTATCTGCTCCAGTGAGGGGTGTATCTGCTACAGTGAGGGGTGTGTCACTGTTACAGTGAAGGGTGTATCTGCTACAGTGAAGGGTGTATCTGCTACAGTGAGGGATGTATCTGCTACATTGAGAGATGTGTCAGTGTTACAATGAGGGGTGTATCTGCTACAGTGAAGGGTGTATCTGCTACAGTGAGGGGTGTATCTGCTACAGTGAGGGGTGTATCTGCTACAGTGAGGGGTGTATCTGCTACAGTGAGGGGTGTATCTGCTACAGTGAAGGGTGTATCTGCTACAGTGAGGGGTGTATCTGCTACAGTGAGGGGTGTATCTGCTACAGTGAGGGGTGTATCTGCTACAGTGAAGGGTGTATCTGCTACAGTGAGGGGTGTATCTGCTACAGTGAGGGGTGTATCTGCTACAGTGAGGGGTGTATCTGCTACAGTGAGGGGTGTATCTGCTACAGTGAGGGGTGTATCTGCTACAGTGAAGGGTGTATCTGCTCCAGTGAGGGGTGTATCTGCTACAGTGAGGGGTGTATCTGCTACAGTGAGGGGGTGTATCTGCTACAGTGAAGGGTGTATCAGTGTTACAGTGAGGGGTGTGTATCTGCTACAGTGAGGGGGGGTGTATCTGCTACAGTGAAGGGTGTATCTGCTACAGTGAGGGGTGTATCTGCTACAGTGAGGGGTGTATCTGATACAGTGAGGGATGTGTCAGTGTTACAGTGAAGGGTGTATCTGCTACAGTGAGGGGTGTATCTGCTACAGTGAGGGGTGTATCTGCTACAGTGAGGGGGTGTATCTGCTACAGTGAGTGTCGTACCTGCTACAGTGAGGGGCGTATTTGCTACCGTGACGCGTGTATCTGCTACAGTGAGGGGTGTATCTGCTACAGTGAGGGGGGTGTATCTGCTACAGTGAAGGGTGTATCTGCTACAGTGAGGGGTGTATCTGCTACAGTGAGGGGGTGTATCTGCTACAGTGAGGGGGTGTATCTGCTACAGTGAGGGGTGTATCTGCTACAGCGAGGGGGGTGTATCTGCTACAGTGAAGGGTGTATCTGCTACAGTGAGGGGTGTATCTGCTACAGTGAGGGGTGTATCTGCTACAGTGAGGGGTGTATCTGCTACAGTGAGGGGTGTATCTGCTACAGCGAAGGGTGTATCTGCTACAGTGAGGGGTGTATCTGCTACAGTGAGGGGTGTATCTGCTACAGTGAGGGGTGTATCTGCTACATTGAGGGGGTGTATCTGCTACAGTGAGGGGTGTATCTGCTACAGTGAGGAGTGTATCTGCTACAGTGAGGGGTGTATCTGCTACAGAGGGGTGTATCTGTTACAGTGAGGGGTGTATCTGCTACATTGAGGGATGCATCAGTGTTACAGTGAGGGGTGTATCTGCTACAGTGAGGGGTGTATCTGCTACAGTGAGGGGTGTATCTGCTACAGTGAGGGGTGTATCTGCTACAGTGAGGGGTGTATCTGCTACAGTGAGGGGTGTATCTGCTACAGTGAGGGGTGTATCTGCTACAGTGAAGGGTGTATCTGCTACAGTGAGCGGTGTATCTGCTACAGTGAGGGGTGTATCTGCTACAGTGAGGGGTGTATCTGCTACAGTGAGGGGTGTATCTGCTACATCGAGGGGTGTATCCTGCTACAGTGAGGGGTGTATCTGCTACAGTGAGGGGTGTATCTGCTACAGTGAGGGGTGTATCTGCTACAGTGAGGGGTGTATCTGCTACAGTGAGGGGTGTATCTGCTACAGTGAGGGGTGTGTATCTGCTACAGTGAGGGGGTGTATCTGCTACAGTGAGGGGGTGTATCTGCTACAGTGAGGGGTGTATCTGCTACAGCGAGGGGGTGTATCTGCTACAGTGAAGGGTGTATCTGCTACAGTGAGGGGTGTATCTGCTACAGTGAGGGGTGTATCTGCTACAGTGAGGGGTGTATCTGCTACAGTGAAGGGTGTATCTGCTACAGTGAAGGGTGTATCTGCTACAGTGAGGGGTGTATCTGCTACAGTGAGGGATGTGTCAGTGTTACAGTGAGGGGTGTATCTGCTACAGTGAATGTGTATCTGCTACAGTGAGGGGTGTATCTGCTACAGTGAGGGGTGTATCTGTTCTACAGTGAGGAGTGTATCTGCTAAAGTGAGGGGTGTATCTGCTACAGTGAGGGGTGTATCTGCTACAGTGAGGGGGGGTGTATCTGCTACAGTGAATGGTGTATCTGCTACAGTGAGGGGTGTATCTGCTACAGTGAGGGGTGTATCTGCTACAGTGAGGGGTGTATCTGCTACATTGAGGGATGTATCTGTGCTACAGTGAGGGGTGTATCTGCTACAGTGAGGAGTGTATCTGCTACAGTGAGGGGTGTATCTGCTACATCGAGTGGTGTATCTGTTACAGTGAGGGGTGTATCTGCTACAGTGAAGGGTGTATCTGCTACAGTGAGGGGTGTATCTGCTACAGTGAGGGGTGTATCTGCTACAGTGAGGGGTGTATGTGTTACAGTGAGGGGTGTATCTGCTACAGTGAGGGGTGTATCTGCTACAGTGAGGGGTGTATCTGCTACAGTGAGGGGGTGTATCTGGGGTGTATCTGCTACAGTGAGGGGTGTATCTGCTACAGTGAGGGGTGTATCTGCTACAGTGAGGGGTGTATCTGCTACAGTGAGGGGTGTATCTGCTACAGTGAGGGGTGTGTCAGTGTTACAGTGAGGGGTGTAACGCTGAGGAGGTGGTTCTGATCTAGGGTTGAACTCTCGGTCCTGTGTTCCATTGGGAGTAGTGGGGCTCAGAGCTAAATCTCAGCTTCTGATTCTGACAGGCCTGTTGTCAGCGAGAGACAAAAGATGAACCAGAGGCTGAATTGCCATTACACATTGGTGGATTTTTTCCTTCACCTCCTGAATGGGCATTTGGCAGAGCAGAGCGTGCCTCCTTTGTTCAACACAGCATCTTATCATTCATCTGTCTGCTTATATCTCACCTCTCACAAAACTCCCCAAGCGATACACGTACACTGAATTATTTTAGGAGCTTTTTGCAATCGTTCTATAGAAAAGACTGAGTGAAAAGACTTGTGCTCAGCGATGGATGGGGAAGAATATTGGGAACAAAGACACACTTTTTAAATACAGAGGCTGAGGGGAGGCTTGGTCGATGTTTATAGAATTATGAGAGGCACAGATCGTGTGAAGCTTGAAGTCTGAAGAAGGGTCTCGACCCAAAACGTCACACACTCCTTCTCCTTCTCTCCATAGATGCTGCCTCGCCCGCTGAGTTTCTCCAGCATTTTTTATCTACTTGAAATATTCTTTTAGTAGGATAATTGGCTTCTGCAAATTGTTCCCAGTGTGTATGTATCAAACTTGTCCCTAGTGTGTAGAAAATGCACAATTTTCAGGCTCTCAAAAAACTTCCCAATGACAGGAGTGAAATGAGAGCGTGGCCAGGGTGTGGTGGGTCTATGATGATGCTGGCAGCCTTCTTGATGGTAGACAAAAATGCTGGAGAAACTCAGCGGGTGCAGCAGCATCTATGAAGCAAAGGAAATAGGCAACGTTTCGGGCCGAAACCCTTTTTCAGACTGATGGGGGGGTGAGGAGAGGCGGGGAGAAGAATGGAAAAAGGAGGAGGAGGAGCCCGAGGGCTGAGGAAGGGGAGGAGACAGCAAGGGCTAACAGAATTGGGAGAATTCAATGTTCATGCCACCAGGATGCAGACTCCCCAAGCGGAATATGAGGTGCTGTTCCTCCAATTTCTGGTGTTGCTCACTGTGGCCATGGAGGAGGCCCAGGACAGAGAGGTCGGATACGGAATGGGATGGGGAGTTGAAGTGCTGAGCCACCGGGAGATCAAGTTGATGGTGACGTCTCTTGTAGATCCCTTTGATGGTGGGGAGGTCTCTTCCCGTGATCAACAGGGCAGTGTCCTCCACTTATTAATTCAATCTTCTTCATTCCTGGCCATTCAAGGAGATGAACCAGGTCATGATGCAACCAGTCAATATTGTCTTTACTGCATATCTCTAGATGGCCAAGAGTGTGTTCGTCAACTACCAACCTGGAAATTATTTCATTCCACACGGCAATTTCTAACTCGTTTTTCTTCACGACAGCAAGGGATTGGAACACCCTACTAGCCAGCATCATAGATCTCCGAAACATCCACACACACAAAGATACAACTCCAAAAACATTTCCATCTCGACTAGCACGTCCACCAACATCATAGTGCTGAGTGATGCTCTACTTAGGATGTCAGGACTGTCTTATGAAGAAAGACTGGATAGACTTGGTTTATACTCTCTAGAATTTAGGAGATTGAGAGGGGATCTTATAGAAACTTACAAAATTCTTAAGGGGTTGGACAGGCTAGATGCAGGAAGACTGCTCCCGATGTTGGGGAAGTCCAGGACAAGGGGTCACAGCTTAAGGATAAGGGGGAAATCCTTTAAAACCGAGATGAGAAGAACTTTTTTCACACAGAGAGTAGTGAATCTCTGGAACTCTCTGCCACAGAGGGTAGTTGAGGTCAGTTCATTGGCTATATTTAAGAGGGAGTTAGATGTGGCCCTTGTGGCTAAGGGGATCAGGGGGTATGGAGAGAAGGCAGGTACGGGATACTGAGTTGGATGATCAGCCATGATCATATTGAATGGCGGTGCAGGCTCGAAGGGCCGAATGACCTACTCCTGCACCTAATTTCTATGTTTCTATGTACCTAGAGATATTCAGCGCTCTACATCAAAGTAACATTAGCAAATTTGCAGATGACACCAAGCTGGGTGGCAGTGTGAACTGTGAGGAGGATGCTATGAGAATGCAGGGTGACTTGGACAGATTGGGGGAGTGGGCAGATGCATGGCAGATGAAGTTCCATGTGGATAAATGTGAGGTTATCCACTTTGACAAAGATAGTAGTAAAAAAAAACATGGCAAATCTCCTCCATCTTCTGAGGAAGTAGAGGGGGTTGATGGGTTTGCCTTTTGATTGCATCAATGTGCTGGGTCCCGAACAGATCATTTTGCTGAGAGAATGGAGCAGCTGGGCTTGTACACTCTGGAGTTTAGAAGGATGAGAGGGATTCTTATTGAAACATATAAGATCGTTAAGGGTTTTGACACACTAGAGGCAGGAAACATGTTCCCGATGTTGGGGGAGTCCAGAACTAGGGCCACACTGTTTAAGAATAAGGGGTCAGCCATTTAGAATGGAGACATCAATCAATCAATCAATCAATCAATCAATCAATCAATCAATCTATCAATCTATCAATCTAATCAATCTACCAATCTATCAATCTATCAATCTATCAATCTATCAATCTATCAATCAATCAATCAATCAATCAATCAATCAATCAATCTATCAATCTATCAATCTATCAATCTACCAATCTACCAATCTATCAATCTATCAATCAATCAATCAATCAATTAATCAATCAATTAATCAATCAACCTTTATTGTCATCTTGCAAGCAACAGTTGTACAGTGCAAAATGAAAAGACGTTTCCCAGAGAATAGCGGAGCATCGCACATGAAATTTAAAACATTTCACACATAGTAACACTAAAAACAATCCAGTCCCTGATGGAACAGTATAAATAGTTAAAAGCAGGTAAAACACAACGTTAAAATACAATAAACCAATCATAAAAATGTCCGGGGCAGCAGATTAGAGTGGCCAGTGCCAGTTATTAAAGTGTCCGTGTCAGCCACAGAATCAAGTGACTGTGAGTACGGAGTGACTGTTTAGCAGCCTCACAGCCTGTGGTAGGAAGCTGTTTAGCAGTCTTGTAGTCCGGGCTTTGATGCTTCGATATCTCTTGCCTGATGGCAGGAGATCCAGGTGTATGTGGAGGGGGTGCAGTTTGTCCTTAGCAATTCTCTGAGCTTTTTTCAGACAGCTGCTCTGGAACAGTTCTTGTACCGAGGGTAGGGAGATATCGCTGCAGATGTGTGCAAATCAAGACAAGACAATAATATGAGGAATTTCATTTGCTAACTCAGTCGTACAAATAAAAAGCAACAGAACGGACAAAATACATTTAACATGAACATCCACCACAGTGACTCCTCCACATTCCTCACTGTGATGGAAGGAGAAAAAAAAGTTCAAGATAGGCACAAAAAGCTGGAGTAACTCAGCGGGACAGGCAGCATCTCTGGAGAGAAGGAATTGGTGACGTTTCCGGTGGAGACCCTTCATCAGACTGAGCATCAGGGGAGGGGGGGTTACAGAGATAAGGAAGAGTAAGAGATCGAATGAGATGAAGTTCAAGGGAAGTAGCGGGGTCAAGGATGACCTGGAGCGGGGCCTGACATCATCGCCCGGCGTGGCTTCAACGGCTGTGGGACTTTGCTAGCGCCCGCCCGGGGCTCCAACAACAAGACCCGGAGCGCGGCCTTGCATCGCCCGGCGCGGCGTTAATGGCCGCGGGACAATTGTTATCGCCCGCCGGGGGCTCTGACTTTGACTCTGACATCGGGGGGAGAGGGAAGTGCAGGGGAGAGATACGGTTTTTTTGCCTTCCATCACAGCGAGGAGGAGATGCGCTGTGATGGATGTCTGTGTAAATTGTGTTGTGTCTTGAGTCTTTTTTTTCCTGTATGTATGACTGCAGAAACAACATTTCACTTGAGCCTCTATGAGGTTCAAGTGACAAATAAATTGTATTGCATTGTATTGTAAATGTAGAAGAGACCGTTGTTTATCTGGGAGAAGTTGACAACAAAGCAAACCGAGATAAAATGTAATCAGGACCAGGACAGGGGGAGGGATGGACAGATTCAATTTTAATTGTCATTGTCAGTGTACAGTACAGAGAACTGGAGCGAAAACGGGGGAGGGGGGGGTGATGGAGAGAGGTACGAGTAGGAAAGCAAGCTGGTTACCTTGAATGTTCATACCAGTGGGGGGTTGAGAGCAGTCCTGAAGCTCCGCCCAACGCTTGCTTTGGACAGACTCAATGGAGGGGAGCGTGAAATATTGTACGAGGTGTGCTTCCGGTTCCTCCAATGTGTGTTGGTAAGGATGCTCTCACCAGCGGTGACAGTGGCCTTACTTGGCTCAACCCCAAGCCCTGGGCTGTTCCTCCAGGTCCCCTGATATCACCAGGCTTCCCGATTTCAATTTCAACAACTAAGTTACAGAGAAAGGTTGAATAAGTTAGGTCTTTATTCTCTGGAGCGCAGAAGGTTAAGGGGGGACCTGATAGAGGTCTTTAAAATGATGAGAGGGATAGACAGAGTTGATGTGGACAAGCTTTTCCCTTTGAGAATCGGGAAGATTCAAACAAGAGGACATGACTTCAGAATTAAGGGACAGAAGTTTAGGGGCAACATGAGGGGGAACTTCTTTACTCAGAGAGTGGTAGCGGTGTGGAATGAGCTACCAGTGGAACTGGTGTCGGCAGGTTCATTGGTATAATTTAAAAATAAATTGGATAGGCATATGGATGAGAAGGGAATGGAGGGTTATGGTATGAGTGCAGGCAGGTGGGACTAAGGGGAAAAAAAGTTGTTCGGCACGGACTTGTAGGGTCGAGATGGCCTGTTTCCGTGCTGTAATTGTTATATGGTTATATGGTTATATGGTTATTGCTTTATACAACCTGGTGCTGGCTTTAGGTTGATTTGGGAGCGGTCTGGGCCCATCTGACATGCGTGAGGACGAGCTATGTCCACCTTTGGTCAGTTTAGTTTAGCGATAGAGCACGGAAACAGGCCCTTCGGCCCATCGAGCCTGCGATCCCCCGCACGCAAACGCTACTCTACACACACCAGGGTCAATCTACATTCTTACCAAAGCCAATTAACCGACAAACCTGGACGTCCTTGGAGTTGAAAAACCAAAGCTCTTGGAGAAAATCCGCGCATGTCACGGGGAGAACGTACAAACTCCGTACCGACAGCACCCGTAGTCATGATCGGGCCTGAGTCTCCAGCGCTGTAAGGTAGCAACTCTACCCACTGCACCACCGACCAATGGGTCTCAGTTTAGGAAGTGCCTAAGGCCCATCAATTGGAGTCCTGCCTTGACTTTTTACACAGAGAGTGGTGAATCTGTGGAACTCTCTGCCACAGAAGGTAGTTGAGGCCACACAGTTCATTGGCTATATTTAAGAGGGAGTTAGATGTGGCCCTTGTGGCTAAAGGGATCAGGGGAAATTGGATAGTTATATGGATGGGAAGGGAATGGAGGGTTATGGTCTGAGCGCAGGTATATGGGACTAGGGGAGATTATGTGTTCGGCACGGACTAGAAGGGTCGAGATGGCCTGTTTCCGTGCTGTAATTGTTATATGGTTATATGGGGTATGGAGAGAAGGCAGGTACAGGATACTGAGTTGGATGATCAGCCATGATCATATTGAATGGTGGTGCAGGCTCGAAGGGCCAAATGGCCTCTACTCCTGCACCTATTTTCTATGTTTCTATTTGTTTTCCTCGGTCCAATTCATCAGGGTCTGTTCAGCCCTTAGATTGTAAATCCATCCCCTCTCCGCCAGCTAGATTGAAGTTGTCAGCATCTCCCGAACACTTGTATTTTTTCATTTTCTCATGGCTTGCCTCTCTTTGCAGAGCCTCTGTTCCCAGGCCCAGCACAGCACTGCACCACACCGATTAAGCACAGTCTCTGAGGGACAGCTTATTGTATTCATAGAGATGTGTTTCCATGGCTAAGGGCAGGGTAAAGGCACTTTGACCAGTTGTGTAGTGAAGTGGCTGTTACCAGATGCCTGTTCCCTTCCAGCTCAGCATCTACAAGTGAGCAGTTTTTAGCGATTGCCATTTCTTTTCATCATACCACAAAAAAATCATCGTTGCTATTGACGCAAGCTGCAGCTACCTACGTTGATTGACCAGTGAGTAGGGAGGGACTGCAGATGGTGCTCTACACCGAAGATAAACACAAAATGCTGGAGTAACTCTCAGCAGGGCTGACAGCGTTTCTGGAGAGAAGGAATGAGTGATGTATTGTATTGTATTGTATTCAAATTTATTGTCATTGTCTCAATTTGAGACAACGAAATGAATTTCCCTTACAGGCAGTATCATAAAAAAATCACAAAAAAAAAAAAAAAAAAAAAAGTTTCATGTCGAGACTCTGAAGAAGGGTCTCGACATGAAACGTCACCCATTCCTTCTCTCCAGCAATGCTGCCTGTCCCACTGAGTTAAGGGCATGTCCCACTTTCATGATCTATTTCACGACCTCAGCCGAGTTTGCCCTTGACTCATACTGGCAGCATGTTTGTCACGGGGTGGTAGATAGGTCGTAGCAGGCCAAGATGCTAGTCGCACGTACTCATGCTATCAAGTAGGTCGGGGCGTTTTTTCTAGCCTGATGAAAAATCTCCACGAGGATAAAAGATCATGAAAGTGGGACAGCCCTTTCTCCAGCATATTGTGTCTATCTTCGATTACCAATGTGTTTGTTGCAATATCTGCTGAAGTCCAATGTCCTCAGCTTCTCCCCAACCAATCTCCACACTCTCACATAACTCCTTTACTGTAAACTAAAATATTATTTTCCAGGAGAATTTAATCTAATAAATATTTGAATGAATCATTGCTAACAGCTGGCTGGGGAACAGCTCCACAGACTCACCGCTCTCGCATTGAAATATTGTTTCCATAGGGCAGTTTTATTTTCATTTTTATTCTTTCTTCAAGTCCGTGCTCTGAGCTATGAATCCATTGTTCTTTGGAGCCTGGTGTTGTGTTTTGGATGAAATGCCTGTCTGTGCTGTATTTCCCTTGTCATCCAATTCCTTTGGTATTCCGGCTTTAGTGAGGCCAATTTTGGAATATTCTGAGCAGTTTTTGGGCCCCCATATCTGAGCAAGGATGTGCTAGCATTGGAGAGGGCCCACAGGACATTTGCGAGAATGATCCCAGGGATGATTTAGAAGGATGAGGGGGAAGAGAAGGCAGGGATGGGATACTGAGTTGGATGATCAGCCATGATCATATTGAATGGCGAATGGTGCAGGCTCGAAGGGCCGAATGGCCTCTACTCCTGCACCTATTGTCTATGTTTCTATGTAACATAAGAGTTTATTTGTGATACGAGCAGTATTAGGCCATTTGGCCCATCAAGTCTATTCCGCCATTCAATCATGTTTCTATGTTTCTAACTCAATGTGTGTGCTGTGTGTTTGGTTTGTGTGCAGGTCTGAGTCGGGCAGCCCTGCCGTTTGGTCTGATGCGGAGGGAGCTAGCGTGTGAAGGCTACCCCATCGAGCTGCGCTGTCCCGGCAGCGACGTCATCATGATCGAGAGCGCCAATTACGGACGGACCGACAACAAGATCTGCGACGCGGACCTCTTCCAGATGGAGAACGTCGAGTGTTTCCTTCCCGAAACCTTCAAGATCATGTCACAAAGGTAGGACCCTGACGTGGATAAGCTTTTCCCATTGAGAGTCGGGGAGATTCAAACATGATTTGAGAATTCAGGGACAAATGTTTACGGGTAACACGATGGGGTTGGACAGGCTAGATATGTTTAAGGATAAGAGTTGGAGAAAAGGCTAATTTGTGATTCTCTGCCACAGAAGGTAGTTGAGGCCACTTGGCTAGGGAGTTAGATATTAGGCCATTTGGCCCATCAAGTCTATTTTTCCATTCAATCATGTTCTGGATGTTCTCTAACACAGAAGTGTTGAGGCTGTTCATTGGCTGGGGAGTTTGTGGCTCTTGTGCTAAAGGGGTCTGGGGTATGGAGAGAAGGCAGGGATGTCGTTTACTGAGTTGGATGATCAGCCATGGGAGCTAATGGCGAATGGTGCTGGCTACGAAGGGCCAATCGAGCTCTACTCCTGCACCTATTTTCTATGTTTCTATGAGGGAGAACTTCTTTACTCAGAGAGGGGTAGCTGTGTGGAATGAGCTTCCAGTGGAAGTGGTGGATTTTATCATTTAAAAATAAATTGCATAGGTATATGGACGGGAAAGGAATGGAGGGTTATGGTCTGAGTGCAGGTAGATAGGACTAGGGGAGAATAAGTGTTCGGCATGGACTAGAAGGGCCAAGATGGCCTGTTTCCGTGCTGTAATTGTTACATGGTTCATATGCTTGTGTACTTTGTGGGGGAGGACCACACTCCAGTGCTGGACACTGAGGGGCAGAGTCCAGTGGGGACTCAACACCCCTCAAACAAGGGAAGGGATATCTCCCCAGGGGTCATCTTTTAGGTCTGAAGAAGGGTCTCGACCCGAAACGTCACCCATTCCTTCTCTCCAGAGATGCTGCCTGTCCCGCTGAGTTACTCCAGCATTTTGTGTATCTATCATCAGACACATGTTGTGTTCAGTTTAGTTTATTGTCACGTGTACCGGGGTTCAGTGCAAAAGCTTTTTGTGTTTATCTCCAGCTGTGAAAGAGGCCTAACCAACTAAGTTAGACACAAGTGCTGGAGTAACTAGGGTGGCAAGGTGGTGCAGCAGTAGAGTTGCTGCCCAGGGTTCGATCCTGACTATGGGTGCTGTCTGTACAGAGTTTGCACGTTCTCCCTGTGGCCTGCGTGGGTTTTCTCTGAGATTTTCGGTTTCCTCCCATACGTACATATTCATTTCACTTGCACTTATGTGCAATGTGACAAATAAACCGTATAGTATTGTGTGTAGTATTGTAGGTTAATTGGCTTGGTGTGAATGTAAATTGTCCCTGGTGTGTGTAGGATAGTGTTAGTGTGTGCGGGGATCGCTGGTCGGCACGGACTCGGTGGGCCGAAGGGCCTGTTTCCGTGCTGTATCTCTAAACTAAACTACACAGTCCGCGAGCATTGCCACTTTCATTTCACTGCACATCTCGTATGTGTAATGCATTTCGTTGTCTCTGTACTGTACACTGACAATTACAATTAAATTGAATCTGAATCTGAATCTGTGTATGTGACAAATAAACTTGACTTGACACAACAGGTGAGAGAGCGTTTCTGGGGAACAAGGATGGATGACGTTTTGGGTGATATCCCGAAATGTTACCCTTCCTTTTTCCAACAGATGCTGCCTGTCCCGCTGAGTTCCTCCAGCACTGTGTGTCTATCTCCGGCATAAAGCAGCATCTGCCGTTCCTCCCTACAGGCCGTTCCTCCCTACACATTTTGACCAACTAAGTTGTCTGGCAGGCGAGGCCTCTGTGGTAATACATGGGCCGTGATCAATATGTTGTCTGCTCTAAACCTCAAGTACAATCAACAAAGCAAAACAGGCCAATAGATCAATACATGTTGCTTCAATCAGCCCAGACCATTCCGTATGCATTGGCGCCAACTAACAGGGTTGGGAATGTCTGTTGGCAGTGGTTTGGGGATATGACATGACATGTAGACTGAGTGATGATGAACCCAATCAATAACGCTCATGGCCCAGGAAGTTCAACCCCACTTCCTAGCGGGAAGTTTGCAGGGATAATGGAGGCTAATGGAAGCTTTCTGCACAAGGCCCTTCACCCAAACACACATTTACCTCACGATATACAGACAGGCTCTGTGGCTTTGGAGCAAGAATGTGTGGCTCGGAAGTTCTGAATAGCAAATGCTTCGGGTCAGGCACTTCTTAGCAGTCTGAGCTAGTTTCCCGACTTGAATCATCATCTACACAATCCACAGTTTGCCACAGACAGCTGTGGAGGCAAAGTCAGTCTATATTGTTAAGGCAGAGATAGATAGATTCTTGATTAGTACAGGTGTCAGAGGTTATGGGGAGAAGGCAGGAGTATGGGGTTAGGAGGGAGAGATAGATCAGCCATGGTTGAAGAAGGGTTTCGCCCCGAAACGTTGCCTATTTCCTTCGCTCCATAGATGCTGCTGCACCCGCTGAGTTTCTCCAGCACTTTTGTCTACCTTCGATTTTCCAGCATCTGCAGTTCCTTCTTAAACAAAAAGCCACGATTGAATGGCAGAGTAGACTTGATGGGCCGAATGGCCTAATTCTACCCCGATCACTTTTGAGCTTATGATAATGGCTCCATCCATTTCTGATGAGTACATTCAGAATATTGTGCTCTGCCACATGGAACTAAGTCTAGTGAGCTTGAAGATAGAAGTCAAGTTTTCAATAGGCCATGAGGGGAATAGATCGGGTAGATGCACAGAGCGTCTTGTCCAGAGTAGGGGAATCGAGGACCAGAGGACAAAGGTTCAAGGTGAAGGGGAAAAGATTTAGTAAGAATCTGAGGGGTAACTTTTTCACACAAAGGGTGGTGGGTGTATGGAACGAGCTGCCAGAGGAGGTAGTTGAGGCTGGGACTATCCCAATGTTTAAGAAACAGTTAGACAGGTACATGGGTACTGATTGTGGATGATCAGCCATGATCAGATTGAATGGCAGCGCTGGCTTGAAGGGCCGAATGGCCTACTCCTGCACCTATTGTCTATTGCCTATTAATAGGACAGTTTGGAGGGATATGGACCAAACACAGGCAGGTGGGACTAGTGTAGCTGGGTCAGTGTGGGCAAGTTGGGCCGAAGGGCCTGTTTCCACACTGTATCACTCTATGATTCTAAGCCAACAGGCCCCTCATTGTTAATCCCAACAGTAACATGGGACGCGTGTTACAAAACACACAAGTGTGCGCGCATACACACACGCCCACGCATGCTCATGTGCGCCGAAACGCCTCTGCATAAACACTTGAACACGCGTGTTCCAACATGCTTGCATAAAAGTCTACAGAGTGATTTAGGCCATTTGGAAAAATGGGCTGAAAGATGGCAGATGGAGTTGAATGCTGATAAATGTGAGGTGCTACACCTTGGCAGGACAAATCAAAATAGGACGTACATGGTAAATGGTAGGGAATTGAAGAATACAGTTGAACAGAGGGATCTGGGTATAACCGTGCATAGTTCCTTGAAGGTGGAATCTCATATAGATAGGGTGGTAAAGAAAGCTTTTGGTATGCTAGCCTTTATAAATCAGAGCATTGAGTATAGAAACTGGGATGTAATGTTAAAATTGTACAAGGCATTGGTGAGACCAAATCTGGAGTATGGTGAACAATTTTGGTCGCCCAATTATAGGAAGGATGTCAACAAAATAGAGAGAGTACAGAGGAGATTTACTAGAATGTTGCCTGGGTTTCAACAACTAAGTTACAGAGATAGGTTGAATAAATTAGGTCTTTATTCTCTGGAGCGCAGAAGGTTAAGGGGGGACCTGATAGAGGTCTTTAAAATGATGAGAGGGATAGACAGAGTTGATGTGGACAAGCTTTTCCCTTTGAGAATAGGGAAGATTCAAACAAGAGGACATGACTTCAGAATTAAGGGACAGAAGTTTAGGGGTAATATGAGGGGGAACTTCTTTACTCAGAGAGTGGTAGCAGTGTGGAATGAGCTTCCAGTGGAAGTGGTGGAGGCAGGTTCGTTGGTATCATTTAAAAATAAATTGGATAGGCATATGGATGAGAAGGGAATGGAGGGTTATGGTATGAGTGCAGGCAGGTGGGACTAAGGGGAAAAAAATTTGTTCGGCACGGACTTGTAGGGCCGAGATGGCCTGTTTCCGTGCTGTAATTGTTATATGGTTATATGGTTAAATGCACGCACGCACATGCAAACACGCACACGGGGATATACCGTGACCCACACCGGCACACGCAGACATGTTAAACCCAGGGTTTACAGGGGATCAGCTCATAAAACAAGTGCCGAGAACTAGTCCACGGAGGATTGAAGGCGAATCTGACAGATTGGGTACCAGGAGAGGTCATGTTATCCACTGGGCCCCTTGGTGCGTTGGCTGAGAGAGAGCGAGAGAGAGAGAGCGTGCGGCAGTGTTTTAGAGGGTTGAGGTAGCTACAGCAGAGGAGCAGTGGACCAGCCAAGGGTCCCCGTGGGAGCTCTGTTGTTTGGCTCAGCTTTCTGAGGCATGACTTGCCCCTGAATGTCTGGAAATGGAATTTCGATTCATTTCATGCTGCAGTTTGCTTTCACAACAACGCCTCAAGGGAACGGCATGCGATGAAAACAATGGAATCGATTTTTTTTATTCCTAACGATATCTTCACTTCCTTTAACAAATGCCACTGCGCCTGCAATGATACACACAGTGGAAAGTTGATATCTGAACCCATTTTGTTCTCTCTCCATTACATTAACTCTGTTGTCTGAACAGAGATTGAGGACATTGGGAACATTAATGTGCCGTGGCTCTCCTGAGTTTGATGTATTTTTATCATCCATGCGTTTCCCACCCTTCAGGAGGACTGAGATGAGGAAAAACTTCTTCACCCAGAGAGTTGTGAATCTGGGCAATTCTCTGCCACAGGAGGCAGTGGAGACCGATTCACTGGATGTTTTCAACAGAGAGTTAGATATAGCTCTTAGGGCTAACGGAATCAATGGATATGGGGGAGACTGTGGTCTTGCAAATTTCTTAAGGGGTTGGACAGGCTAGATGCGGGAAGATTGTTCCCGATGTTGGGGAAGTCCGGGACAAGGGGCCACACACAGTTTAAGGATAAGGGGGAAATCTTTTAGGACCGAGATGAGAACAACAATTTTCACATAGAGAGTGGTGAATCTGTGGAATTCTCTGCCACAGAAGGTAGTTGAGGCCACACAGCTCATTGGCTATATTTAAGAGGGAGTTAGATGTGGCCCTTGTGGCTAAAGGGATCAGGGGGTATGGAGAGAAGGTAGGGATGGAATACTGAGTTGGATGATCAGCCATGATCATATTGAATGGCGAATGGTGCAGGCTCGAAGGGCCGAATGGCCTACTCCTGCTTTCTATGTTTCTATGAAAGGGCATTGGTAGATCAGGAGTGGGAGATGGGTCGCACGGAGGGATGTCTGTCTGACAGTGATTGCCGACCTTAGTCTTACACTTTCCCATTGATGAAAAACATGACATTTAGCCCGCACCACATTCCTCTTGCTCGGGCGAGCCTGTACTCTGGCTGAATTATAAGATGCGGTGCAGTTGCTGCTCTTTGAAGCTTGCCGTTTGTGACAATGCTGCAATGGGAAGAGCATAATTAAACATGGCATTAATATCAGACCAAAGCTGTAACCTACAGAGTGTAACATGAAGTGGTGACTGAGAGTTGGTTACTAATTAAGCAATGTATTCTGCAGAGCAATACAACGGGCATTCAAATCCTGCTACCTTTTCTCAGCTAATTAGTTTGTAGAAGTTTACTACAGAGGCCAGAACAATCCCTGCACTGTGCAGCCTAATTACATCAGTAATATTGCCTGATCAGGTCTCAGCTATGAAATGGGCACAGCAGACACAAGGTGTACAGGACTGCTGGGAGCTACAAAGTCCTAGATGTTGGCTGAGGTTACAGAGGTTGTGGGATTAATACAACGGTGGCTGTCATGGTGGCACAGCGGTAGAGTTGCTGCCTGACAGTGCTCACCGCGCCAGAGACATGGGTTCGAGCCCGACTACGGGTGCTGTCTGTATGGAGTTTGTACGTTCTCCCCGTGACCTGCGTGGGTTTTCTCCGAGATCTTATAGCAAAAGGATTTGAGTATAGGAGCAGGGAGGTTCTACTGCAGTTGTACAGGGTCTTGGTGAGACCACACCTGGAGTATTGTGTACAGTTTTGGTCTCCTAATCTGAGGAAAGACATTCTTGCCATAGAGGGAGTACAGAGAAGGTTCACCTGACTGATTCCTGGGATGTCAGGACTTTCATATGGAGAAAGACTGGATAGACTCGGCTTGTGCTCGCTAGAATTTAGAAGATTGAGGGGGGATCTTATAGAAACTTACAAAATTCTTAAGGGGTTGGACAGGCTAGATGCAGGAAGATTGTTCCCGATGTTGGGGAAGTCCAGAACAAGGGGTCACAGTTTAAGGATAAGGGGGAAATCTTTTAGGACCGAGATGAGGAAAACATTTTTCACACAGAGAGTGGTGAATCTTTGGAATTCTCTGCCACAGAAGGTAGTTGAGGCCACACAGTTCATTGGCTATATTTAAGAGGGAGTTAGATGTGGCACTTGTGGCTAAAAGGGATCAGGGGGTATGGAGAGAAGGCAGGGTTGGGATACTGAGTTGGATGATCAGCCATGATCATATTGAATGGCGAATGGTGCAGGCTCGAAGGGCCGAATGGCCTACTCCTGCACCTATTTTCTATGTATCTTCTTCGGTTTCCTCCCACACTCCAAAGACGTACAGGTTTGTAGGTTAATTGACTTGGTGTAAATGTTAAAGAAATATCAAGTCAAGAGAGTTTTATTGTCATGTTTCCCAGAGAGGACAATGGAATTCTTGCTTTGCTGCTGCACAGAATATTGTAACCAAAAGTACACAACAGTTCTGTGTGTGTAGGATAGTGTTAATATGCGGTGATTGTTGGTCGGGGCGGACTCGATGGGCCGAAGGGCCTGTTTCCACGCTGTATCTCTAAACTAGACTGTGCTGTCAGACTGTAGCCGGGTACATGGTCACAGAATGTACAGAAGTGTATGTGGGAATGTTATAGTCCATAGAAACATAGAAATTAGGTGCAGGAGTAGAGGCCATTCGGCCCTTCGAGCCAGCACCGCCATTCAATATGATCATGGCTGATCATCCAACTCAGTATCCCATACCTGCCTTCTCTCCATACCCCCTGATTCCCTTAGCCACAAGGGCCACATCTAACTCCCTCTTAAATATAGCCAATGAACTGGCCTCAACTACCCTCTGTGGCAGAGAGTTCCAGAGATTCACCACTCTCTGTGTGAAAAAAGTTCTTCTCATCACGGTTTTAAAGGATTTCCCCCTTATCCTTAAGCTGTGACCCCTTGTCCTGGACTTCCCTAACATCAGGAACAATCTTCCTGCATCTAGCCTGTCCAACCCCTTAACAATTTTGTAAGTTTCTATAAGATCCCCTCAATCTCCTAAATTCTAGAGAGTATAAACCAAGTCTATCCAGTCTTTCTTCATAAGACAGTCCTGCCATCCCAGGAATCAGTCTGGTGAACCGTCTCTGCACTCCTGGGTAGGGCCAGATGCATGTTACAGCAGGGTAGAGAGCTATACTTACACTTTAGTCTTCATAAATTCATCAGGTGTAGGCCATTCGGCTCATCACGTCTACTCTGCCATTCAATCACGGCTGATCTATCTCTCCCTCTCAACCCCATTCTCCTGCCCATTCTCCTCCCCATAACCCCTGACACCCGTACTGATCAAGAATCTATCTATCTCCACCTTAATAATATCCACTGACTTGGCCTCCACAACCTTCTGTGGTGGAGGCTTTGGAGGTACAGCAGGAATACAGGCTCTTCTGCTCACCGAGTCCACGATGGCCAGCCAGCACCCCTGGCACTAGCTGGAGGTGATGAGGAAAGGATATACAGATGCGAATAGTGGAACTGGCAGGATGTCTAGAGAGGGGCAGGGACAGAGAGAGAGGGAATGCAGGGGTTACTTAACATTAGGGAAACTAAGATTCATACGGTTGTGTTGTGAGCCACCCAAGCAAGATGTAAGGTGTGTTGGAATCATGGCGGAGAGACCAAACAGATGGTCATAGGTGATAAGGGATGGAATTAGGCCATTCGGCCCATCAAGTCTACTCTGCCGTTAAATCATGGCCGTTCTATCCCTCCCTCCTAGCATTTTGTGTCTACACTAGATATGCCTGGACACCACCATCACCAGTTGAAACCCTTACCCTAGGATCTAAACTTTGCAATAACCATATAACCATATAACAATTACAGCACGGAAACAGGCCATCTTGACCCTACAAGTCCGTGCCGAACAATTTTTTTTTCCCCTTAGTCCCACCTGCCTGCACTCATACCATAACCCTCCATTCCCTTCTCATCCATATGCCTATCCAATTTATTTTTAAATGATACCAATAAACCTGCCTCCACCACTTCCACTGGAAGCTCATTCCACACGGCCACCACTCTCTGAGTAAAGAAGTTCCCCCTCATATTACCCCTAAACTTCTGTCAATAAGTTCATGTGAAGGGAACAGAATTAGGCCATTCGGCCCATCAAGTCTACTCTGCCATTCAATCATGGCTGATCTATCTCTCCCTCCCAACCCCATTTTCCCCATAACCTGACACCTGTACTAATTAAGAATCTATCTATCTCCGCCTTAAATATATCCACTGACTTGTGGCCTCCACAGCCGTCTGCAGCAACTAATTCCACAGATTCACCATCCTGACTCTGACTACAGAAATACCTCCTCATCTCCTTCCTGAACGCCCTTTAGTTATGAGGCTGTGACCTCTAGTCCTAGACTCTCCCACTAGTGGAAACATCCTCCGACTGTTAAGAATATCCGTTGGTTTTGGACTGCGCTGGGATCTGTGGCAACGGTTTCCGCAGATTCACCGGAGGTGGAGGTGACGTGAGCGAGGGGGAGAATTTAGCGTTCAAACCGGAAAGATAATTCTTATAATGCCAACCAGTAAGGCAGCAGCACGCAATCAGAAGAGTTATCAGCCCACTCTTTGACAAACAGCCGCGGTGTAATTTATTTTACATCCACATTAACAAGACTCTTTAATTTGCTGCTGATCTTCTTGTTCTACGGTTAATGCAGCCTTGGGCACATTCAGTGATAACAATGCCTCGAATCCCCTGAGCAATGGCCTTTCTGTGGCACCTGCAGAAGAGCATATTTTTTAATGTCACCTAATGATGTTAAACGCAGGATCCCGGAGCACAGATGATTATCCCAATTCAAATCATTCCTGAGGCTTGTTATTCTCCTTCTCAAGGTGAGCAGAGAAAATCTCTTCAGCTCAGCTTCAGATCAAATCTGACACGCACTGAATTAGTTCGCACTGTGTACCTCTGCTGGCTCCATCTTAATGCTCGTCTAACGCTTCTTTGAACGTGACCCGATGATAGACGCTAAAGCTGGAGTCACTCAGCGACTCAGGCAGCATAGAAACATAGAAACATAGACAATAGGTGCAGGAGTAGGCCATTCGGCCCTTCGAGCCTGCACCGCCATTCAATATGATCATGGCTGATCATCCAACTCAGTATCCCGTACCTGCCTTCTCTCCATACCCCCTGATCCCTTTAGCCACAAGGGCCACATCTAACTCCCTCTTAAATATAGCCAATGAACTGTGTGGCCTCAACTACCTTCTGTGGCAGAGAATTCCACAGATTCACCACTCTCTGTGTGAAAAATGTTTTTCTCATCTCGGTCCTAAAAGATTTCCCCCTTATCCTTAAACTGTGACCCCTAGTTCTGGACTTCCCCAACATCGGGAATAATCTTCCTGCATCTAGCCTGTCCAACCCCTTGTTAGAAACATAGACAATAGGTGCAGGAGTAGAGGCCATTCAGCCCTTCGAGCCTGCACCATTCGCCATTCAATATGATCATGGCTGATCATCCAACTCAGTATCCCATCCCTGCCTTCTCTCCATACCCCCTGATCCCTTTAGCCACAAGGGCCACATCTAACTCCCTCTTAATTATACATAGAAACAAAGAAAATAGGTGCAGGAGTAGAGGCCATTCGGCCCTTCGAGCCTGCACCATTCGCCATTCAATATGATCATGGCTGATCATCCAACTCAGTATCCCGTACCTGCCTTCTCTCCATACCCCCTGATCCCTTTAGCCACAAGGGCCACATCTAACTCCCTCTTAAATATAGCCAATGAACTGTGTGGCCTCAACTACCTTCTGTGGCAGAGAGTTCCACAGATTCACCACTTTTAGGACCGAGATGAGAAAAACATTTTTCACACAGAGAGTGGTAAATCTGTGGAATTCTCTGTCACAGAAGGTAGTTGAGGAACAAAAATCTTGTTAAGATTGTTAAGGGCTTGGACGCACTAGAGGCAGGAAACATGTTCCCCATGTTGGGGGAGTCCAGAACCAGGGGCCACACACACACAGTTTAAGAATAAGGAGTAAGCCATTTAGAACGGAGACGAGGAAACACTTTTTCTCACAGAGAGTTGTGAGTGTGGAATTCTCTGCCTCAGAGGGCGGTGGAGGCCGGTTCTCTGGATGCTTTCAAGAGAGAGCTGGATAGGGCTCTTAAAAATAGCGGAGTCAGGGGATATGGGGAGAAGGCAGGAACGGGGTACTGATTGGGGATGATCAGCCATGATCACATTGAATGGCGGTGCTGGCTCGAAGGGCCGAATGGCCTCTACTCCTGCACCTATTGTCTTTTCACTGTACCTCGGTACACGTGACACTAATCTACACTGGACTGAACTCCGCGGTAAACCTTGCACTGCTGAATTAACAGAATCCGGACACAAAATAAACATATTCACACAGAGACGACGGCTGTGATTCACCAGATCCCAGGCAACATTCTGAATAATTAATCTTGTCAGGAATGCTCTCACTCGAGCTAAATGAGTTTTATTGTTAATCTGTACTAATGAGCCGCTATGCTTTATGTCTCTCTTCCATCCACCACAGGCTATAAACGCGTAAAATGTCTGTGTCTAACTCTGCAGTGAGCGAGTTTAATCTGAATTATATTAGCACCGCACCAGAGGCTGAGATCTTCCAGTTTCTAGATGCTGTAATTAAAATGCTGAATGGATTTGATCCTGAAATTTGATCATGCAGTCAGAACAACACAAAGCCCGCTCTTAATGAGGAAGAATGACCTAAATCACTGAGTCCACTACTGGCCTTTTATATAAAACACTCTCCTCCCGCCCGATAATCTTGACAATGTCTTTGGCTTCTCAATTGCGCTAATACTTCTCCTCAATTCTCCATCTCCCTACAGTCCCCTGCCGTTCACCGATTCTCAGCCCCTTCACTATTCCTCTCACTCACTCAATCTTTCTATCATCCACCCCACTCTGTCTGTCACCCATTCCCTCATAGAAACATGAAACCCATTCAAACAAGAGCCAATCTCAGTCTGAAGCATAACCTATGAGATGTCGTTGAGGTACAGTGAAAAGCTTTTGTTGTGTGCTAACCAGTCAGCGGAAAGACATAGAAACATAGAAAATAGGTGCAGGAGGAGGCCATTCAGCCCTTCGAGCCAGCACCGCCATTCATTGTGATCATGGCTGATCGTCCCCTATCAATAACCCGTGCCTGCCTTCTCCCCATATCCCTTGATTCCACTAGCCCCTAGAGCTCTATCTAACTCTCTCTTAAATCCATCCAGTGACTTGGCCTCCACTGCCCTCTGTGGCAGGGAATTTCACAAATTCACAACTCTCTGGGTGAATTTTTCTCATCTCAGTCTTAAATGACCTCCCCTTTATTCTAAGACTGTGTGTGGCCCCTGGTTCTGGACTCGCCCAACATTGGGAACATTTTTCCTGCATCTAGCTTGTCCAGTCCTTTTATAATTTTATATGTTTCTATAAGATACCCCCTCATCCTTCTAAACTCCAGTGAAACTCCATCATTTGTTTCGCCTCTCACCTCTCCTCTTTCTCTCTCTCTCTCTCTCATAGAATCATAGAGTGATACAGCATGGAAACAGGCCCTTCAGCCCACCTAGCCCACACCGTCCAACATGTCCCAGCTACACTAGTCCCACCTGCCTATGTTTGGCCCACATCCCTCCAAACCTGTCCTATCCATGTATCTTGTGTTTAAGAAGGAACTGCAGATGCTGGATAATCGAAGGTAGACAAAAATGCTGGAGAAACTCAGCGGGTGCGGCAGCATCTATGGAGCGAAGGAAATAGGCAACGTTTCGGGCCGAAACCCCACCCTACATCAGTCTGAAGAAGGATTTCGGCGCGAAACGTTGCCTATTTCCTTCGCTCCATAGATGCTGCTGCACCCGCTGAGTTTCTCCAGCACTTTTGTCTACTATCCATGTACCTGTCTAACTGTTTCTTAAACGTTGGGATAGTCCCGGCCTCCTCTGGCAGCTTGTTCCATACACCCAGCACATGGCAGGTGGGACTAGTGCAGCCGGGACATGTTGGCCAGTGTTGACAAGTTGGGCCGAAGTTCCCCACACTGTATCACTCTATGACTCGAAGGTAGATGCAAAAAGCTGGAGGAACTCAGCGGGACAGGCAGCGTCTCTGGAGAGAAGGAATGGATGACGTTTCGGGTCGAGACCCTTCTCTCCAGAGATGCTGCCTGTCCCGCTGAGTTACTCCAGCATTTTTGCGTCTATCTTCGGTTTAAACCAGCATCTGCAGTTCCTTCCCACACATTACTCACTCGATGACTCTATCAGCTGGGATTTTCCTGTCCCTCTTGTGTGATCATTGTTCTTTGCTCTACATTCCTGATGCCCGCAGGTACGTTGGGAACCTACCAGAGGTGGGCGGTGAGGTCAGGGGAGGTTGCTAGTCACGGGGGAGGGAGGAGGTGTGCCTCCGATTTGAACGCACCTGAGGCAAGTTGTAGAAAGCCCTTTGTCCCAGCTGGAGAGAGAGGCCTCTGTTTACCACTGCTCTGGGAGGTGGGTTGATAGAGCAGGGAATTGAAACCTTCCCAACCCTCAGCTCCTGCTGCTGAGGTAGAGAAACCAAACGGAACATCTTGCTCATTTGCCAGCCACTCCCTTCAGCTTCCCCTTCAAAGGAAAAGTCATTTACCCACTGGAGTTGCTGTTGGGAGATGAGAAGGAACTCAGGGGCGGGAGGGAGGGGAGGGGAGGGGAGGTTTGGAGATGGTGCATTATCTGCATCGACCATTGCTGGCAGTTACATAGAAACATAGAAATTAGGTGCAGGAGTAGAGGCCATTCGCCCTTCGAGCCTGCACCGCCATTCAATGTGATCATGGCTGATCATCCAACTCAGTACCCCGTACCTGCCTTCTCTCCATACCCTCTGATCCCCTTAGCCACAAGGGCCACATCTAACTCCCTCTTAAATATAGCCAATGAACTGGCCTCAACTATCCTCTGTGGCAGAGAGTTCCACAGATTCACCACTCTCTGTGTGAAAAAAGTTCTCCTCATCTCGGTTTTAAAGGATTTCCCCCTTATCCTTAAGCCGTGACCCCTTGTCCTGGACTTCCCCAACATCGGGAACAATCTTCCTGCATCTAGCCTGTCCAACCCCTTAAGAATTTTGTAAGTTTCTATAAGATCCCCCTCAATCTCCTAAATTCTAGTGAGTATTGTTGTAGAGCCGTGCAGCGTGGAAACAAGCCCAACTTGCCCACACCGGCCAACATGTCCCAGCCACACTCGTCCCACCTGCCATGTGGTGGGTGTATGGAACAAGCTGCCAGAGGAGGTAATTGAGGCTGGGACTATCCCAACGTTTAAGAAACAGTTAGACAAGTACATGGATAGAAACATAGAGAATAGGTGCAGGAGTCGAGCCTGCACCACCATTCAATATGATCATGGCTGATCATCCAACTCAGTATCCCGTACCTGCCTTCTCTCCATACCCCCTGATCCCTTTAGCCACAAGGGCCACATCTAACTCCCTCTTAAATATAGCCAATGAACTGTGTGGCCTCAACTACCTTCTGCGGCAGAGGATTCCACAGATTCACCACTCTCTGTGTGAAAAATGTTTTCCTCATCTCGGTCCTAAAAGATATCCCCCTTATCCTTAAACTGTGTGACCCCTTGTTCCGGACTTCCCCAACATCGGGAACAATCTTCCTGCATCTAGCCTGTCCAACCCCTTAAGAATTTTGTAAGTTTCTATAAGATCCCCCCTCAATCTTCTAAATTCTAGCGAGTACAAGCCGAGTCTATCCAGTCTTTCCAAAGGGCCACATCTAACTCCCTCTGGGGAGAAGGCAGGTGTATGGGGTTGAGAGGGAAAGATAGATTGGCCACAATTGAAGTTGTGAAGTAGACTTGATGGGCTGAATGGCCTAGTTATTTCTGCCCCAATGACATGAGTTTATGAAGGAGAGTTTTTTTGTCCTTTCCTCTGCTTTTCCTGCTGCTGAACCCAGCGGGACCTCTGGGGAACTGACATGGGCCACATCTAACTCCCTCTTAAATATAGCAATATATATAACTATAGAACGGGTTTAGAAGGATATGGGCCAAACGCAGGCAGCTGGGACATGTTGGCCGGTGTGGGCAAGTTGGGCTGAAGGGCCTGTTTCCACACTGTATCTCTCTATGACTCCGAACCTGTCCTATCCATGTTCCTGTCTAACTGTTTCTTAAACGTTGAAATAGTCCCTGCCTCAACTACCTCCTCCGACAGTTCGTTCCACACACCCACCAACCTGATTGAATAGTGGAGTAGACTTCAGTCTGAAGAAGGGTTTCGGCCCGAAACGTTGCCAATTTCCTTTGGGTTTCGGCCCGAAACGTTGCCAATTTCCTTCGCTCCATAGATGCTGCTGCACCCGCTGAGTTTCTCCAGCAATTGTTTGTACCAGTGGAGTAGACTTGATGGGCCGAATGGCCTAATTGTGGTCCTATCATTAGTGAACATTTTGTGAAAGCCTCGTGGAGTATAGTTGAGGACGGGCTGGTTTGTTTACTGCTGGTGTTGGATGGCGTGCAGAGACACTGGTGTGGAGAATGGAAACTTCTCCTCCCTTGCGCTCATCGGCACCAAGGTGTCACGAAACAATCAGGCGGCAGATGCACGGGGTGGGGAGGTGAAGCTCCTCTCCTGAGGAACCGCACACACACCTGCCACAGGGACGAGGGCAGCCCAGCTGAGGTGTTCCAGCCACTCCCAACCCAGAGAGAGGGGGAATCTCCACACATCTCCCCAGCCGCTGCTGAACAGCTGCTGACTTCCCTGCTGTAAACATCTTCACATTGAATGGCTAGAAGGGCCGAATGGCCTACTGCTATTTTTTTCTGTTACATATTTTTGTACATTTGTTACATAAATACTGCACCTATTATTTTTCTGTTTCCCCGCTCACAGGGTTATTGGTCCCTGGAATCCAGAGGTTATGTCAGTGTTTAGTTTAGTTTCGGAAAGAACTGCAGATGCATGGTTTGAATCGAAGATGGACACACAGAATGCTGGAGTAACTCAGCGGGTCAGGCAGCATCTATGGAGAACATGGATAGGTGACGTTTCACAGAGTGCTGGAGTAACTCAGCGGGTCAGGCAGCATCTGTGGAGAACATGGATAGGTGACGTTTCACAGAGTGTTGGAGTAACTCAGCGGGTCAGGCAGCATCTGTGGAGAACATGGATAGGTGACGTTTCACAGAGTGCTGGAGTAACTCAGCGGGTGCAGCAGCATCTATGGAGCTAAGGAAATAGGCAACGTTTCGGGTCGAAACCCTTCCGGGTTTCGGCCCAAAACGTTGCCTATTTCCAGAAGGGTTTCGGCCCGAAACGTTGCCTATTTCCTTCGCTCCATAGATGCTGCTGCACCATAACTCAGCGGGTCAGGCAGCATCTGTGGGGAACATGGATAGGTGACGTTTCACAGAGTGCTGGAGTAACTCAGTGGGTCAGGCAGCATCTGTGGAGAACATGGATAGGTGACGTTTCACAGTGTGCTGGAGTAACTCAGCGGGTCAGGCAGCATCTGTGGAGAACAGTGAGATTCCTACAGACTTTTAATGAGTTTGCTGGAAGAACGAAGGTAGCTAAGGATCAGTCTGATGAAGGGTCTCGACCCGAAACGTCACCTATTCCTTCTCTCCATAGATTGCCTCACCCGCTGAGTTTCTCCAGCATCTTTGTCTACCTTCATAGCTAAGGAAATGATAGGTCCCCGCTGGGACCAAAAGGAAAACCAATGTGCAGTCCCAGGGGAAATTTCCAGCATCATAAAAGAAATACCTCACCAGGAGAAGGATGTGGAGGATACGATATCAGGAGATGGATGCGTTAAGGTGGCCAAATCTCCAGGGTCTGACGGGATCTATTCCAGAGGTGCCGTGAGAAGCAACACAAAGATTGTCTTCTCTAACTTCAAGTAACCCCTGCACTCCCTCTCTCTCCAAAAAAAAAAAGGATTTGAGTATAGGAGCAGAGAGGTTCTCGTGCAGTTGTACAGGGTCTGGGTGAGACAACACCTGGAGTATTGCGTTACAGTTTTGGTCTCCAAATCTGAGGAAGGACATTATTGCCATAGAGGGAGTGCAGAGACGGTTCACCAGACTGATTCCTGGGATGTCAGGACTGTCTTATGAAGAAAGACTGGATAGACTTTGTTTATACTCTCTAGAATTTAGGAGATTGAGAGGGGATCTTATAGAAACTTACAAAATTCTTAAGGGGTGGGACAGGCTAGATGCAGGAAGATTGTTCCCGATGTTACACAAAGTCCAGGACAAGGGGTCACAGCTTAAGGATAAAAGAAATCCTTTAAAAAATCAAACTCAGGAGAAGAACTTTTTCATGCAGAGAGTGGTGAATCCGGATCTGGAACCTCTTCCACTCCCAGAGCGGGGCCAAGTTCATTGGCTATATTTAAGAGGGAGTTAGATGTGGCCCTTGTGGCTAAAGAGATCAGAGGGTATGGAGAGAAGGCAGGGATGGGATACTGAGTTGGATGATCAGCCATGATCATATGTGAATGGCGGTGCAGGCTCGAAGGGCCGAATGGCATCTCCTTGAACCGAATTTCTATGTTTCTATGTTTCCAAAAAATAATAAGTGTCACACCAGATTCTCGTTCTCCCCCAAGCCCATGGCCTGTTTCCTTTGCCCTGTCCCACTTGCGTGTCCTTGGCATGTAAATTACGTGACCTCGTTGGGCCCCACTGAGAAGCGCCGTGGGGTGTGTAGTTGTGCGTGACATCGCGCGGGGCTCCGAAATTTTGTAGCGAACTAAATCTGCGCGCGCCAACGGCCTGTAGCTTAACTGACGGCCAAAGTGGGACATGCGCAAGACCCTGGCGTTACACAACGTCTCACCTCCAACAGCAGCAGCAGCGGGCAAACGATCGCCAAACTCAGGCTAGTGCTCACGGCCATTGCGGTCCGGATCCGCCCCCACTTCCACTCCCAGAGCGGGGCCAAGAAAACTGAAGACAGACACAAAATGCTGGAGTAACTCAGCGGGACCGGCAGCATCTCTGGAGAGAAGCAATGGGTGACGTTTCGGGTCAAGACCCTTCTTTCAGTCTGAAGAGGAATCTCGACCCAAAACGTCACCCATTCCTTCTCTCCAGGGATGCTGCCTGTCCCGCTGAGTTACTCCAGAATTTTGTGTCTATCTTCAGTTTAAACCAGCATCTGTAATCCCTTCCGACAATTACTGCAACTCCCCTGAATCCTGGCTGGCCTTCCACCAGTTTATGGGAAGGAATTCCAAGGTTTGGGATTCATGTTTTGATTGGGGGGAAAAAGCAGGGACTGATTAAGTAGGTCACGGGGAGAATGTATGAACGGGCAAACTCCACATAGACAGCACTCGTGGTCTGGCGCTGAAAGACAGCAAACTCTACCGCTAGGCCACCGTGCCGCCCCATAATTGACTTGGTGACAGATGAAGGGGCGTTTGGCTGGAACTCTGTAAGAGTTCCAGTCAAACGGTGTAACTGTGTACATGGTAAATGGTAGGGAATTGAAGAATACAGTTGAACAGAGGGATCTGGGTATAACCGTGCATAGTTCCTTGAAGGTGGAATCTCATATAGATAGGGTGGTAAAGAAAGCTTTTGGTATGCTAGCCTTTATAAATCAGAGCATTGAGTATAGAAGCTGGGATGTAATGTTAAAATTGTACAAGGCATTGGTGAGACCAAATCTGGAGTATGGTGTACAATTTTGGTCGCCAAATTATAGGAAGGATGTCAACAAAATAGAGAGAGTACAGAGGAGATTTACTAGAATGTTGCCTGGGTTTCAACAACTAAGTTACAGAGAAAGGTTGAATAAGTTAGGTCTTTATTCTCTGGAGCGCAGAAGGTTAAGGGGGGACTTGATAGAGGTCTTTAAAATGATGAGAGGGATAGACAGAGTTGATGTGGACAAGCTTTTCCCTTTGAGAATAGGGAAGATTCAAACAAGAGGACATGACTTCAGAATTAAGGGACAGAAGTTTAGGGGTAATATGAGGGGGAACTTCTTTACTCAGAGAGTGGTAGCGGTGTGGAATGAGCTTCCAGTGGAAGTGGTGGAGGCAGGTTCGTTGGTATCATTTAAAAATAAATTGGATAGGCATTTGGATGAGAAGGGAATGGAGGGTTATGGTCTGAGTGCAGGCAGGTGGGACTAAGGGGAAAAAAAAAAATTTGTTCGGCACGGACTTGTAGGGCCGAGATGGCCTGTTTCCGTGCTGTAATTGGTATATGGTTATATGGTTATTATATGGTTAAGAGCGGTGTACCACAGGGATCAGAGCTAACACCACTGTTGTTTGCCATGTACATAAATGGCTGCGTGTGGCTGTCAGTCACCAGACTAGTCAATTGTCAATGACATGTTAATTGGTGCAGAAGTCGAGAGCCATGTTTTCTCCGGGTGCTCCGGTTTCCTCCCACACTCCTCAAAGACGTGCAGGTTTGTAGGTTAATTGGCTTGGTGTAAATATAAATTGTCCCCAGTGTGTGTAGGATAGTGTTAGTGTTTGGGGATTGCTGGTCGGTGCGGACTCGATGGGCTGAAGGGCCTGTTTCCACGCTGTATCTCCAAACTAAACTAAGCATTTCTCTTAGCCTAGGGTTAATATTCGACTGCATCAGCTCCTTCTCTCCCAACACACTGTGTGTCGTGCAGTGCAGTCCATGTTTTTGTTTTCACCAGGTTTGTGATCATCCCACACGGACATTTTGTCGGTTTGAATGGTCACGTTGGCTCCTCATAATATCACAGTCAGTGAGACGGAGAGAGGCAGGGAAGAGAGGTGGAGAGAGGGGCAGGGAAGAGAGGTGGAGAGAGGCAGGGAAGAGAGGTGAAGAGAGAGGCAGGGAAGAGAGGTGAAGAGAGGCAGGGAAAGGTGGAGAGGTGCAGTGAAGAGAGGCAGGGGGAAGAGAGGTGGGGAGAGGCAGGGAAGAGAGGTGAAGAGAGAGGCAGGGAAGAGAGGTGAAGAGAGAGGCAGGGAAGAGAGGTGGGGAGAGGCAGGGAAGAGAGGTGAAGAGAGAGGCAGGGAAGAGAGGTGGGGAGAGGCAGGGAAGAGAGGTGAAGAGAGAGGTGGGAAGAGGTAGGGAAGAGAGGTGGAGAGAGGCAGGGAAGAGAGGTGAAGAGAGGCAGGGAAGAGAGGTGGAGAGAGAGGCAGGGGAGAGAGGAGGAGGGAAGGAGAGAGAGGTGGGGAAGAGAGGTGAAGAGAGGCAGGGAAGAGAGGTGAGAGAGAGGCGGGGAAGAGAGGTGGGGAGAGGTGGAGAGAGGCAGGGAAGAGAGGTGGAGAGAGGCAGGGAAGAGGTGGAGAGAGGCGGGGAAGAGAGGTGAAGAGAGACAGGGAAGAGAGGTGGGGAGGCAGGGAAGAGAGGTGGAGAGAGGGGGAGGAAGAGAGGTGGAGAGAGGGGTAGATGGACAGGGTGCAGAGAGATTGTCAGATTAAACAGATGGAACAAAAACCTCAGACAAAGCAATGGCGGGTAAACAGATTGCAAGGGAAAGAATCGCTGAGAGACATCGCACACACTCAGTAGAAGAGATGAGAAATGATCCGTGAAGGCTATGAAAGATGCTCGTGATGCAGCAAGTCAAACGTGATCTCATTCCCAGATTATAATCAGAGATGCGATCAGATCGATCTGTTGTTGCAGTGACGGCATGAGGGGGAGAGATGGGCGAGGGAGAGAGGGAGAGAGAAATAGAGAGAGAGAGGGAGAGAGAGAGGGGAGAGAGAGATAGAGAGAGAGAGAGGGGGAGAGAGAGAGAGAGAGAGAGAGAGAGAGAGAGAGAGAGAGAGAGAGAGAGAGAGAGAGAGAGAGAGAGAGAGAGAGAGAGAGAGAGAGAGAGAGAGAGAGAGAGAGAGAGAGAGAGAGAGAGAGAGAGAGAGAGAGAGAGAGAGGGAGAGAGAGAGAGAGAGAGAGAGGAGAGAGAGAGAGAGAGAGAGAGGGAGAGAGAGAGAAATAGAGAGAGAGAGAGAGAGAGAGAGAGAGAGAGAGAGAGAGAGAGAGAGAGAGAGAGAGAGAGAGAGAGAGAGAGAGATATATATAGATAGAGAGAGAGAGAGAGAGAGAAATAGAGAGAGAGAGAAAGAGAGAGAGAGAGAGAGAGAGGAGAGAGAGAGAGAAATAGAGAGAAATAGAGAGAGAGAGAGAAAGGGGGGAGAGAGAAATAGATAGAGAAATAGAGAGAGGGAGAGAAATAGAGATGGAGAGGGAGAGAGAGAAGAAAGAGTAGAAAGGAGAAAGAGGGAGAGGAAGACGAGAGAAAGAGGAGGAAGGAGGAGAGGAAGGAAAGAGAGAGGAAGGAGAGAGAGAGAGAGAGGTGAGGGAGACAGGAAGAGGGATAATAAAGGGGATGGGATGAAGAGAGAGAGGGGAGATGGAAGAATGGAGGAGTTGAAGAGCAGAGGCCATGGGCAGTCACCAGCGCTCATCACCCTGGCAACAGGAATGGCCCCGACACACTGCACACCTCCCCTGTGCAGGAAGACAGCAGGTGCAATGCAAGGGGCAGCACAGTGGTGCAATGGTAGAGTTGCTGCCTTAAACCCCTGTCCCACTGTACAAGTCCATTCCAAGAGCTAATTCTCCCCGAGTTTGCCCTGATTTGAACTCGGAGATTTACGGTAATGGCCACTCGTCGGTACTCGGGGCTCTGGTGGACATTTTTCAACAGGTTGAAAAATCTTCACGAGTCTTCCCGTGCTTACCTGCCGTTAGCGAGTCTTCCCGAGTACCTGCCGTTAGTGTTACGAGCCACTAAGAGACGTCCCCGAGCTCCGACGTACCCGCTATGTTCATTCTCCGTGCTTACCACGAGTTTGATTTTATTTAAAACTCGGGAGAGCTCTTGGAATGAACTCGTACCGTGGGACAGGGCCATTACAGCACCAGAGACCCGGGTTCCATCCTGACTACGGGTGCTGTCTGTACGGAGTTTGCACGTTCTCCCCGTGACCTGTGTGGGTTTTCTCCGAGATCTTCGGTTTCCTCCCACACTCCAAAGGCGTACAGATTTGCAGCTTAATTGGCTTGGTATAAATGTAAATTGTCCCTAGTGTGTGTGTCGGATAGAGTTAATGTGTGGGGACTGTTGGTCGGTGCAGACGCGATGGGCCAAAGGGCCTGTTTCCACGCTGTATCTCTAAACTGTGCTCTGTCAGAATGTTCTGGCACATGTTAGGACCCAGAGCATGCTTTCTTTCGTAAACCCATCACTTCATATTATTTTAATACATAAAATTAATTTCTAACCTATGTCTTTAATTATCAATAGATGCATTTCCAAATTCATGTGCAGTTCTGGAAATCAATTTGAAAGGCTTTGAATGAATTTGTCCAACGTAAGCAGACATTGAGAGATTGATTTGTTAATTAGTTTGTGCATTAATTGCACATGCAGTTTGTTAATGGGACAATGCCAGTGATTCATGGCGCAGCTTTGCCCTCAGTTGAATAGAAACATAGAAAATAGGTGCAGGAGTAGAGGCCATTCGGCCCTTCGAGCCTGCACCATTCGCCATTCGATATGATCATGGCTGATCATCCAACTCAGGATCCCATCCCTGCCTTCTCTCCATACCCCCTGATCCCTTTAGCCACCCATTTCTCATCCTATTAGTGCATGGGTGATCGATGGGCTGAATGGCCTGTTTCCATGTATCTCTAATCTGGGCATTTAAGAAGCTTTTAGATAGGCACATGGATATGCAGGGGATCAATTTTTGTTTGTACCGCTGTTGGCAAATTCATTTCACTGCACTTTTCTGTGTATGTGACCAACAAAACTGATTGATTGATCAATTGATTGGTTGATTGGTTGATTGATTGATAGGACATGGAGCAGGTACAGGCAGAAGAGATTACTTTAACTATTAAGTTTTCTCACAACTCATTCAAAAGACATTCGGATAGGTACATGGCTAGGAAAGATTCAGAGTAAATATGAGCCAAACGTGGGCAGGTGGGACTAGTGTAGATGGGACATCTTGGTCAGCATGGGCAAGTTGGGCTGTGGGGCCTGTTTCCATGCTGTGACTCTTGTTCAGAATAGACATTGTGGGCTGAAGGGCCTGTTTTGATGCTGTACTGTGTACTATGCTGTACGGAACTCCCTCAATGGCAAGTGTATTGCAAGAGTCTTCCCTAAGTATACCAGACCTCAATACAATTCTCCTGATGTGATCTCACCCAAACCCAATATACTGTAATTGTGTTAAGACACCATTAACTTGTAATCAAAGCCCTTTACAATAAAGACCAGCAAACCATTTTCTTCCTAATGGCTATCTGTGCCAATATATTAACTCTCAGTGATTAGGACACCCAGGTCCCATTCAATTCCAACACTTTTTAATCTCCCAGCAGTTAAAATCAAATATCCTCTAGCGAGCAAAATAGATCACTCGACAAAGTATAGTCATGGGCAGATTCACGGGTAATTTTCAGCCCCATTTCCGTCTCCGCAGATCTCCAAAGATCCCGTAGTGGAGCAAAGATACTAGTGCGGAGACGGAAGCCGGTTACGGAAACATCCTCGTAAAAATAAAAGTTCTTTGGGAAAAATCTTCTCCTCGTTTTCAGAATTTTAATTTATTAACACAAACTGTTCCCCCGCAACGTTGATTACACTGCGGGTCGGGTCGGGTCGGGTCGGGTCCGGTTACGGAAATGGATGAAAGAAAGGCCCACGTTCCTCTCCGTTGCGTATTACACGTCAGCCCATTGCATTTAGCAGGAGTGGTCTATCTTGTTCTGCTATAGGTTCTTTGGTTAAAAAATACTCCACCTGCAATAGACACAAAAAGCTGGAGTAACTCAGTGGATCAGACCATATCTTCGGAGAGCGAATGGTATGTTAGCTTTCATTGCAAAAGGATTTGAGTCTAGGAGCAGGGAGGTTCTACTGCAGTTGTACAGGGTCTTGGTGAGACCACACCTGGAGTATTGCGTACAGTTTTGGTCTCCAAATCTGAGGAAGGACATTATTGCCATAGAGGGAGTACAGAGAAGGTTCACCAGACTGATTCCTGGGATGTCAGGACTGTCTTATGAAGAAAGACTGGATAGACTCGATTTGTACTCTCTAGAATTTAGAAGATTGAGAGGGGATCTTATAGAAACGTACAAAATTCTTAAGGGGTTGGACAGGCTAGATGCAGGAAGATTGTTCCCGATGTTGGGAAAGTCCAGGACAAGGGGTCACACAGTTTAAGGATAAGGGGGAAATCTTTTAGGACCGAGATGAGGAAAACATTTTTAACACAGAGAGTGGTGAATCTCTGGAATTCTCTGCCACAGAAGGTAGTTGAGGCCACACAGTTCATTGGCTATATTTAAGAGGGAGTTAGATGTGGCCCTTGTGGTTAAAGGGATCAGGGGGTATGGAGAGAAGGCAGGGATGGGATACTGAGTTGGATGATCAGCCATGATCATATCGAATGGCGAATGG